>NC_135500.1:187774438-187854589 GCF_052857255.1 Amblyomma americanum | reverse complement strand
GCCTCGAACGCTTTCTCCTTTGTAGGTGCGAAGCAAGTAAGGGGGAATAAGACGTTGTATGGTTGGTTGATGGAAGCACGGCGGACGTATGTGGGAAAGCTTCGTTCGGGTACCGAAGGCCTGTCGAAGATGGGAGAAGTTCTGAGGATAAATTCCATCAAATATACTTGCGGCGTCTGAAAAACCTCGAAACGCACTCGGTGGCCAGTAACAAGTAAAACCGGAGCACCCCCCCCCCCCCCCCAGTGTACCACATGCATATAAAAACGTTGCCCCCAACCGCCACCCCACCAGAGACTTGCCCGGTCACCAGCTTGCTGGCCCGCCGTGCACGGGAGATCGCATCCAGCATTGGGCTTTTGAAATAAATATTCCTCTCTCTCTCCGGGAGGTCATGACTGCACAGCCAAACAAAGGGTAATGATGATATTTGACAGTTGATCATTAGTTTAAATCGGGATTGTCCCGAAGTTATGATACGGAGGTGAGCTCACATCCGGCACCAGCCTCTGCCTGCAGCTCGAGGGTGCTCTCCCGCGCATACCGTGCACTCGGTTGTAATGAACGGCGCGTGACCAGCGAATTTCCCCTTGCGTCGGTTCACTAATGTAGATAGGCCTCCGCCTGCAGCAGATATGCCACGTAGATTTACGTTTGCTGCGCCACGAGCTGGACCAAGGTGCGGTTGACCTTTGTGGAAATACGGGGGAAACAAAGCCTTTCGCCCCGCCCGCACTCCCACTCCGCGGATGCAGCGTTCCCGCTCGCTAACCGCGGAGGGGTTCGTGCTCGAGGGACAAAGGGAAGGGACGACACAGCGTTAACACTCATATGCTATTTATTACACTTGCAATTAATACACAGAGTGGGCCAGCTAGCTACAAAACATCAACGAGGCATTCCTCGGAAATAGAAGGCTACGTAAGAAGGACCTCCGACTTACCGGCTGGGGCAGGGGCGCGACTTCGGAGGTATCGGCGGCGAACGTTTGTATGCGCCGATAATGGCGGCCGGGTTTTCCCGTGCGCGCTGCATTCTTGAGGCAAAGCCATTCCCTAGCATTTGCTGGGGAAGGCGGTCAGAGCGCGCGTTTGCTGCGCTCGCTTCGCTGCCTGGAACCAGAAGTCCAGCGGCAAGGCACAACGGATCCCCGTGTGCTTGCCGCGGAAGGTGACGAGAGCGTGCGGCTCCAACCGCTCACGACGCTGGCCGGATACCGAAGGGCCTCTCTCCGGTTCCGCAGAATTCCGCGTAACCTGCGAGGTGGCGCTCCCGTCTCCGTTCCCTTTCCCCCATGAGGGAGACTTCCCTCCTCGCCCAGCCGGGGGCTGTCCGTCCCGACGGCCGACGATGATGGGCCGCATCGAAACGGAGGGGGGAAACAGGTTCTCCACACCTTCACCGCGTGATAGTAGCCCTGCCATATCACGTGCATACGTGTCGCTGTTGCGTTTAGGAGGCCTCGAGCCCTATGAATTTGAGAGTGCCGCGAAGAGCCTGGAAACAGCGAGTCAACTCAGGCATTCTACTAGGGGCGCGCGAATATTGGAAATGTTCAGATAGCGAACCGAATGTCCCTCTTTTCAATGCACTGGACGAATCAAATATTGCGTGCTTAAAATTATCCGAAACGAACCCACATCGTTGTAATATTTTCGAATAGCTTTCGAATGATTGTCACGAAGTTCGAATAAGGCATGCACCCCGTTTTTTTTTTTCTCGACAACTGTTTCAAAAACCGGACTCACTGCAAAGCTGCACGGCATGATGCCGTGATCGCTCTATGCGTGAGAGAGGGTTCAACGCCGCAACGCTGTACATTCGTGTGGCGACGTTCATAATGCACTTACCTATGGCCGTCAAGATTGGGCTACTCGACAAGGTTTAGCTAGGTTTAGCAAACCCTGTCTTCGTGCCTGATATGGCGTTTGTAACGCCGGATGGCCTCTTTGAATTTAATGTGATGCCGTTTGGACTTAGCAATGCGCCTGCGACTTGTTAGAGATTAATGGACACTGTATTGCGCGGCATGAAATGGGACATTTGTCTATGCTATCTTGATGACGTCGTCATTTTTGGTAAAACGTTCGACGAGCATAACGACCGCTTAGCTCGTGTGTTAGACTGTTTGCCTAACGGCGGCCCGGTACTCAATTCGATTAAGTGCCGCTTCAATTGGTGAGCGTCAGGTGTTGGTGCACGACCATATCTCGTCGATGAACAGGGCCTGAGGTCAGATCCTCACAAAACGGCGGCTGTGGGGTCATTTCAAGCACCACGGACAGTCAAAGGGGACCGCAGCTTCTTGGGGTTATGTTCCTATTTCCGGCGTTTTATTCGCCGCTTTGCCGACATTGCCTATCCGCTGACGCGCCTTCTCCACAAAGTAGCTTCGTTTGAATGGACTGCCGAACGCGATGCGTCCTTCCTGCAGCTGAAGTCATATCCCGTCCTCCGGTATTTCGAGCCCTCCGCAGCAACAGAAGTTCATGCTGATGCTATAGTGGTGTTGGCATCGGCGCTGTTCTGGTTCAACGCCTCGAAAATCGGGAGCACAGATGATCGGGACAATACGCGAGCCGCTCCCTCAGCTAGCCAGGGCGCAAGTATACACTGTTACCGAACAAGAATGCCTTGCTGTAATCTTCGCCGTGCAGAGGTTCCGATCGTATACCTGTATGGCCGCCCATTATGACCGATCGTCACTCCCTCTGCTGGCTCGTAAATCTCCGAGATCCATGCGGTCGCCTCGCGCGCTGTGCCCTAGCTCCGTCTACAGGAGTATGACTTCAGTGTCGTATACAACAGCGGTCGGCGACACGCCGATGCAGACGGTCTTTCGCGAATTCCGCTTCCCTCAACTAAGTGTGACAGTGCACAATTTCGACCATTACATCTCAGCCATCGTTCCAGAGTTTTCTGACGTTCAGGTGCTTAAAACCGAGCAGCGGAAGATCCGGCTCTACAACCACTCTTTGCCTCCGCGCGCAATCAGGGAGTTACGGGCCATTTTTGTATCCCCATGGTCTGTTATGAAAAAAAAAAAACTACTCCCCTGTGGGACCCCGATATCTGCTTGTTGTTCCAACGGCTCTGTGCTCCTCCATTTTGCGCGTCATGCATGACGACCCTGCCCCCGGACATCTGGGGTCGGCTCGCACGCTCCGTCAAGCTCAAGAGCGGTTGCGTTCCACGACAGAACGATATGTGGCCAGTTGCACGCAGTGTCAGCGCCACAAAGGCCCTACCTCCGCTCCACCTGGCCCTGTGACGCCTCTCAGCAGTCCGTTCGAGCAGGATGGGTTGTGTTGTGTTTAATGGCGCATAGGCAACTAAGGCTATCATGCGCCACGCACAAGGTATTGAAAAGTTACCTGAAGAGTTTTATAAAAATGTGAAAAGTTATCGGTGGTGTAAATGGCCTAAGACGCTAATTTAGTGATCGCAAAGGAAAGACATTAAAAAAATGAATGCTAGTAAAAGCTTTAAAGAAAGTCGGGTAACCTCTGCAACCATCCTTGCCTGCGCAAGGATGACGAGGCTCCCAGCCAATCGAAAAAAAAACAAAAAAAAAACCTCGGCCTTCTTCTCAGGAGTGAGAAAGTGGCTGAGGTGCATTGTAAAGTCGAACGAAGCACCGGGTAAAAACTCACAATTTTTGGAAAAAGCCTGCTTTTCTTAAAAAGCTACAATCATAGGACATGTCAACAATTGCATTATCACCTAAGAGAAGCGCTGACTGAAAAGGAATGCATTCATTATAAAATTGACTAAAATACTTCCTCCTTAGTTTTTATGGTCTTGAGCATACGAATGAAATATGGTTTATTGTAAGCTCGTCTTCACATCTTTCACAAACAGGTTTGTCTTGTTTTGTCAATCACTAGTTATGTGCCAGGTATGTGCATTCTATGCGAAGGCGACATAAGGTTACTTCAGTGAAACGTTCCTGGTGTCTGCATGACTTCCATTCCCCCAAAGTGGGCTTTATGAAGTGCAGTTTGTTGTTCAGTTCACTATCCCACTGTTTCTGCCATTTGTTCTTTAATTTGTTATGTATCAAATTCATGCAGTCTTTATGAGGTATGTTCACATTTTTTATTTCACCACTTTGAGCTCTTACTGCTTATGAGTCGGTGGTTCTCTCGTTACCCTCTATGCCGATGCGGCTCGGGACCTGTTTTCGATGTTTTCGTGTACTGTTTTGTCCAGAACCATACACATTGCATAACATTCGGCTTTAAAGATTGATACATAAACTGGCAATCTTACAATTTTTTTCCCATTTCCCCTGCACTACCGCCCTTCCAACGTGCGTTGTTTGCTTTCGAGCCATCAGTGTAAAATTCCATGTAGCTTGCATATTTCTCTTTCACAGCAAAGTATTCTTGTAAGTGTTCCTGTGGTGTTTTTTTTTTTTACGATACTGTGTTAGTGTGAAGTCACACACAGCAGGAAGGCAGTACCATGGCGGCAATGGATCGTGTCTCGGGACCATTTCAGGAAGAGCATCTAGTATCTGTAGTTCGTGACATGCACCTTCAAAGCGTAATAACCAAAGTCTGATTTATTGTGGTTTGTTATTGAACAGTCTTCTGGATGTGCACTTAGTAACTATGGGGTAACAAAGTTGTTTTGGCATTCACAGGTAAGCATTGCTCTTATGTTTGCAAGAGATGGTTCACTTGCTTCTACATACAGACTGTTTATGGGGGATGTTCTGTATGCACCAGTTTATAGACGCAGACCAAGGTTTTGTACAGGACCCAGTTTTTTTAGGTATGATGGTCTTGCAGACCCATACACAATGCATCCATAGTCCAAAGTGGACCGTACTACGAAGCGGTAAATCTGTAAAAGGCACCTATCGGACCCTCAGTGTTTTCGTGAGAGTACCTTCAGTATATTTAGGGATCGGGAAGCTTTCCCTTTGAGGGTGTTTATGTGGGGCAAGAATGCGAGCTTTCTGTCAAAAGTTATGCCTAGAAATTTACGTTCTTGTTTTACTTGTAGAACAATCTCATTCGAGTGCAGGGCGGGATCAGTCTGCAAGCCTCTTTTGAGTGAGAAAAGGACAGCTGCCTTTTGTAGCGAGAACTTGAATACATTTTGGTCTGCCCAAGTCGTTAGTTTGTTCAGTGTACGCTGTATACGTCTTTCGCACGTTTACAAGCTGGAATATGTGCATGAAATTTGAAGGTCATCAACATACACGGAATACATGGTGGACTTTGGAATTAATTTCGATGTGATATTCGTTGTTACAATGAAGAGCGTGGTACTCAGAATACACCCCTGCGGTACCCCATTTTCTTGGATGAAATTTTTCGAAAGTGTGCAACTTAGGCGTACATGAAATGAACGGTCAGAAAGAAAGTATTTCAAAGAGTTCGGCATCCTGCGACGGATACCTAGATCCGCTAAGTCACGAAGAATACCAAACCTCCGGCTGGTATCATAAGCTTTTTCCAAGTCAAAAAATACTGCCAGTCAGTGCTGTTTGTGTATGAACGCTTCACGGACTGTGTTTTCAAGATGGACGATATGGTCATTTGTACAACATGCTTTTTAAAATCCACATTGGTGGATATCAAGAAGGTTGCGTGATTCAAGATCAACATTAACCTAATATTTACCACACTTTCAAAACTTTTGGCAAGACAACTCGGAAATACTATTGGCCTGTAACTACTAGCCCAGGTTGGCGGTTTTCCAGATTTCAGGAATGGCACAATCACGATCTTTTTCCACGTCCCTGGCATCTTTCCAGACTGCCATATTTTATTGCAGAATTTCAGAAGAGAAATTCTACAGCAGGTTCGGAGAGGTGGGAAGCATTTCATAATGGATTTCATCAGAGCCTGGTGCTGTCTGTTTGCCGGTGGACAGTGCTCTACGGATTTCTTGTAGTGTAATTAATTTATTGTAAATTTCATTTGGACTGCCATTTGTCGGTAGTCGTTGTTTTTAAGTTGTGTTCTTGTATATTTAAGAATGGTTGTGTGTAGTGTGAGGAACTAGAAACTGTGGAGAAGTGTTCCCCTAGTTTGTCGGCCTGTTCGCTAATACCTGTTTGTGTATCCGGAGCTGTTAGGAAAGGAATTGTGAAAGGAGAAAAGCTGCCATCAAGTTTGCGGACTTGTTCTTTCATTTGTGTTGATGCAACTGAACTACTTATGGATGATACGTAATTTTTCCTGGACCTTTTTTCAGAATTGCGACGTATGTGCCATGCTTTTGCGCGCGCCTTTTTAAAACTTATAAGGTTCTCGGCCGTTGGATACCTGCGGAAAATTCCCCAGGCTTTATTCTGTTTCTTTTTGCTTCTATGCTATCTTGGTTATACCATACCTTGTGGTTCCGGCATACCACTCCCGAAGACTGAGGAATGGCTAGGCTTGCAACAAAATCTGAAAAAAAAAAATTCTCCGGTGTGGCCTCCTTCTGAATAGCGCCCAGTCCGCCAAGCAGTTTCCAGCGGCGTGATTTAGTTGGGATGATTGATGGTGCTGATGGAAAGTTAATTATCACCGGAAGGTGACCACTCCCATACGGATTATCAAGAACATCCCACTTAAAACCGCTAAAAACAGGGGGAGCTAAAAGACAAGTCTATGCAGCTCATTGTTCCAGATGTTGGAGAGGAATATGTCGGTTTGCCTGCATTGAGTAGGCAAACATTTTTGTACAGATTAAAATCTCCTATTATACGGCCATTAGTGTCCGTCTGTTCACCCTCCAAAACGGAGAGCGCGCATTAAAATCCCCGACTACCAGGTATGGCTCTGGTAACTGATTAAAAAGTGCTTGTAGGTCATGGAGTGTTACTGTGAGGTGTGATTGAAGATATACTGAGCATATGGTAATTGTTTTAATAGTAAGCACTGTGACTGCGACTGCTTTGTATTTTGTTTGTAGCTTGATTTCGTGGGTTGGAACACCGTTCTGAACTACAATAGCAACTCCACCAGAGAGCCTACTCGCCTGCTCACGGTCACGGCAAAAGACTTTATACTTTTAAAAAATATTTTTATGAAAAGATCCCAAGTTGGTCTCCTGCAGACACAGTGCTATACAGGAGACAGATAATTTAAAATATCTGTTGCATTGCTATAGTTATTTAGAATTTCACGGCAGTTCCAGTGGATAAGGAACGCCATGATGATTTTTTTTTGGGGGGGGGGGATGTAGTGGGAACCTTACCCAATGGGCACTGAAGCTCCCTTGGATGTCCTGTGGATGTTTGGGACATCCATGGGACGTCCAACAGAGTTCCAGTGCCCACTGGGTAGGTCCCTCCTTGTTGAGGGCCTGTTATTACGTTTTTTTTTTTCATTTTTGCGATCAATATAGCTCCGCCGCCGCAGCGCGGAGGCGATCTCTGACTTGTGTCCATCGCCTCACTGAAGGCATTGGAGTTCCGCGGGGAACCCGCGGCCAGGGGGGTTGTGGGCTTCTCCCGAACAGGGAAAGCCTTGCGGACTGCCGACTTGGTGGCCGGTGGGCCCTTTTTCTGGGTTGGAGTAGCAGCTCTCGCTGCATCTGCCAGAGGCGCAGATGGCCCTGCCTCAGCCTCACTGTGCGTGAGCTGGGCAGGTGCCTGAGATCGCTGTGGTGTTCCACGCCCACGCACCACATCGGCGAAGGTTATGTGGGGGGTGAAGGAGAGAGTGCCTTGTGTCATTGCATGACGCCTTCTTGCCTCTTTAAATGTTATATTCTCTTTTGTCTTTATTGTAATTGTTGTAATTATTTCTTTTTCTTTCTTCCAGGCAAGACAAGACCTTTAATAAGAGCGGCGTGGTCGCCTTCGCAGTAAGCACGGCGTGGCGCGGTATTGCAGTCTGATTGGTGGTCATTTGAGGCACATTTGGCACAGGTGTTACGGCCGCAGCAGCTCTGGGAGCCGTGGCCAAACTTCTGGCAATTGAAACAGCGTCTAGGATTGGGTATATACGGGCAGACGGAGATTTTTGCGTAGCCTACCTCGATTGACTCGGGCAGGGTGCAGGAGGCAATGTTCAGGACGAGGTGTTTCGTCGGAATTTCTTTGTTGTATTGGCGGAGTGCAATTCTATGGACATTAGTTGCATTCTGAGGAGACAGTCCTTCAAGCATCTCTTCCTCTGTTGGGTGTAGAAAGTGATTGTCTGAGATGGCATCACATTCTGTATTCAGTGATCTGTGTGGTCTGACGGAGACAGGAATATCGCCAAAGGTTTCAATGTTCGAAAGCTTTGACATTTGAGTTCTGTCGAGCAGTTCGAGCAGGAGGTCCCCACTAGCCAATTTTGTCACTTTGTACTGAAGGCCCAAGGAATCTGTAAGAACTCTTGAAACAAGGAACAGGAATACTTCTCTGGCTGGCTTTCCGGTTTCTTTACTGTGGACGATGTGGTGTTCTGTAAAAGTTTTCTTTTTGAGAAAGAAAAAAAAACTGAGAGGTGACATCGGTCCGCCCTGTTTTCAGAGGGTGATCATTTCAAAGCAGAGAGGAAGCCATAAAAAAAAAATGTGTTCTTCGGCCATGGTGCCAGCAGCCCACCATGGAGCCCCGACAAGGGGACGGGACAGGAACTTGAAAACGAGCCCTGCCCATGCCAGCTGTACACCACTGCTATAACCAAATATGGGTAACTCAGTGTATACTTACACAGCTAGCACAAGTTTAACCCTAGCCGTCTATTAAAAGTGAAAAAAAAACGAGAAGAGAGGAGGAGACAGGAATGTTGTAAGAAATATACGATAGAAAAGTGAAAGTTGGAGGGGAGGATAGGAAAAGGCAACTGCCGATTACCCCCCGTCGGGTCAGGCCGGATGTGCCGTCTAGGAGAACCTGGGGCCAAAGTGGCGTGTTGCCTCCGCCGAGGGGCCTTAAAGGTCCAAACGCTCGGCATCGGCTCAACCACCAGGATCCCGTTTTCCCCGGACACGGCGATGCCACGTGCGGCTAAGCGCGGGTGCTCGGGTCCGTGGTGACGCACTGCTCACCATCATCCCCCTGCGGGGATGTCCCTGCGGATGCTCAGGAACCCGTGGTGTCGCAACTCACCAACATCTGCATGCAGCAGATGCCCCTGCGGGGATCGAGCAGGATGGAATTGATGTGCTTGTACCTTTTCCCAAATCTCCAAATGGCAATCGCTGGATTATGGTATGTGCGAACTACCTTACACGTTATTGTGAAACGGCTGCTCTACCATCGGCTACCGATCATCAAGTGTCGCTGTTTCTTCTGAACTCTGTCCTCTTACGCCATGGACCACCACGAACGGTAGTCAGTGACCGAGGCCGCCAATTCATGGCCGATATCGTTGAAGAGCTAGCTGCTACGTCTGTGCACGGTTACCTACAGGCACTCAATGCCATGTCACCCACAAACAAGCAGTTTGACGGAGCGCATAAACAGAACACTCAATAACATGCTTGCTATGTATGTGGACTATGACCATAAGAACCAGGACACCATACTGCCCTCCATCACATACGCCTTCAATACCGCCGCTCATGAAACAACCGGATACAGTCCATTCTACTTGTACGCTCAGCCGCCTCGCTAAACCCTGGACACCATCATATACCATTTTCTACCAATGACAGCCTTTGTATCGCGAGATTCTGTCTTTAGCTAAAGAAGCTCATCGGATTGTGCGTCTGCGATTCATTGCTTCTCAAGAGCGCTTCAAGGACCGCTACAATATAGGCACCGCCTGCATGTTGTCTATGTACACGCTACGGGCGATATTGTGTGGCTTTGGCGCCCAGTCAGGCGCCGCGGCTTACACCAAAAGCTACTGGCCCACTACGAAGGCCCGTACGCACGCGCACATGTTGTGGCCAGAATTATAGTGACATCACATATCGGATTGCGCGCCTCACAGCAACTGGTCGCCGTTCCGCGAAAACTGAACTTTCAAATGTCGCTTCACTCCCTCCTTTATCCCTTCCCTTACGGCGCGGTTCAGGTGTCCAACGATATATGAGACAGATACTGCGCCATTTCCTTTCCCCAAAAACCAATTATTATTATTATTATGTCGCTCGTCTGAAGCCATGCCACACTCGGGACACAATACAACTCGCCCGGCGGGCTTCGGCTGCGCGGGGGGCAAATGCCACGGAGGAGCGAAGACGAAGGAGTCGAAGTGAGAAAGCGGTGGAAGTTTGGGTTGGTTGGACGCTATCGGGAACTGACTTGCCACGCCTTTCCCGCCTGACGTGAACCGACCTTGAGCACAGGTTTTGCGCTCGCAACTGACTGTAGATCAATGTTGCTACTTTCGACAACTCTATACAGCTTTAATTCCATGACAGAGCGCGGCCACTAGCTCTTCGTTGTGTCGCGCGAATAGTCGTCTTGTACGAATATGCGTACAAGTAGCGAATAATCACAAAAGTATTCATATCGTGTTCGATTGAGCTTTTGAAGACACTATTCGTATTCGGTAGCAACCTAGGCCATATTCGTATTCGATTCGATTTCGAAAAAAAAATTCGGCAGTGACAATTAAAACTGCTTACGTGTGGGAATGCGAAAGCATTACTGTCACTGGGTGTATTGCTAACAACCCATTCACACACCACCCCCAAACGCGCGTATGACACCACCCGGAACGCTGTACGACGAATGATTGCATATGATGATGAAATAAATTTATTTGCACCCGTCAAGGAATCATAGGGCGATGAAGACTTGAGTCTTGACCGACAGTAAGATATCTTCCTCCCCATTCAGCAGGCTAGGATCCGTTGGGATTCAGCGGTGTCCAGGGCCAGACGGATGACTTTTTTTTTATTCTTCTTTCTGGCTGACCATTAAAGCCTCCCAGGACTCTATATTCCTTTCTGCTTCGTTGTGGCTATAGGGCATGTCCACACCATGTGTCCACATCCAGAAAATTCTGAACATGGGGATTTCAAACACGCTAGACGAGCTCATTGCGGCTACCAGAGTAGCACAACAAAAACGACTCCTACGCAGCCATTCGGAGCTAAAAATACCAGAAAAGCTAAGTTTCGAACCTAGAGTGCGGCTCAAACACACGGAGAATATCCCAACAGACATAAGGAACAAAATCAGAATCCCACCACTCCCAAGGAACATGCATTCGGTACACCATGGGGGTAGACGAAAGGACAGAGCGAATGGTTACATAACAATTTTGATATAAAAATTAATTTTTGAGGAAAGGAAATAGCGCAGTAACTGTCTCGCATCTCGACACCTCTACCACGCCTCAAGGAAAGAGTCTGGGAACTTTACTAGCACGTGTAAGCTATAAGCAACTAAAAATCGTATGACACCACCCAGAACGCTGTACGACAAACAGGTGCGTCGCGATATGGGTACGAATGGTGTCGGGAAAATTGGCGCCACATTGAGGTCGCCCACTGTCGAACAACATGTGTAGGATTGTCTGAAGTGGCGGGGCTCGGCTTGCTGTGTGCGTCATACGGCCACTTGATGACGTCATCCTGTTTTTATTGCCATCGCTGGGATTTTACGTACCGTCTGCGACTACACACACACGCGCCGTCGGCCTTTCTCGCAATGGCACTAGTAATGCCTTCATGTGACTAGTGCCACCATCGATCGCTTGGAGCATTCGCTCGTGTTCAAGCTTCCAGCGAGCACCGAAACGTTACAACAATGTTAGCTTTCCTTTGGTTAAACGTTAGAAAATGGCTGTGGTTTAGCTCTGGTTAAACCCGGAGTGACGCGATAGCTACATCTAGGTGAGTGGAACTAGCTCAGTCGAATTGCAAATTCAGTCTTTCGCCGCTCCGTTTCGCCGGGCGTTCCTTCTTCATCTTTGTCCCACTTGACGCGGCGCATGCGCACAGCTGTTTGTTGCAGCTGTAGCGCGCCGCGCCGCCGGCACCAGCAGCTGCTCCGCACCACGTGACCAACGGCCGCACCACTTGGTTGAACCACGTGACCAACGGCACCGCTACGGAGCTCAAGTGGTGCCACGCTGAAGGGTCGAAGAGGTGATGTAGTGCAGCTATCGCTACAAAATGTTGTTGTTAATGTCCTTTTTTTTTCTGGCGTTTCTGAAATGTTACAATTAAACGCTGGTATACCATTTCCTTAAACATTGTTGAACAGTTAAAAATAAATGCAACTAGCTATAAAATAATACTGTAACCCTGCACTGAGTATGCATGCCAACAGGTGTAAAAATAGACAGCTTCACGACTTGCAAGGACAAACAACGACAGCGGCACAAGTTATAAAATACACCACAACAAAAACATTTCAACTCACTCCCCTGCGAACGGATGCATCGAGTCAGGCTTACATATCGACGGCGAGACTGCTTCAAAATAAAACTAGCCTGTGTTTAACTCCGCTTAAACCTATGTGTGATGTGCGAAAGCGCAGCGATGTAAATGGAGACGCCACAAGCGACACCACATAGCAACGAGATAGCGCAAATCTCGAAGCTGTGAACATTTTCATGGGTGGCCCAGACGAAATTTTTGGAAATGACCCGGGTTAAATTTTGAAGTCGCAATCATGTCGGGCACGGTCAATTATGGTTGGACATCGATTTTGGTCCAAATTGGCCAGAGTCAAATTTCGGTGATGACCCAAGCCAAATTTTGGCAATGGCCCGAGCCAAATTTGGAAGTCCCCATCGTGTCTGGCACGCCCAGTTACAGTTGGATATCGATTTTGGTCCAAATCGGCAGAGGTGAAATTTCGAGAGTGGCCCGGGCCATATTCTTGCCGCTTGGCGTCACAGTTGCTATGGTAACGAGCGATGCCCTCCCTGGACCTGCGGTTCCTCGCCGCGGCTCCTCGCCTGGACCCCCTGTGCCCACTGGCGCTTCAATGCCAGCAACCCTGCGCCCGAGCTCTTTTCTCCGAAGAGTACGTGCACGGCCGCGCGCGCCTTCCGCCTTCCTTTTCCTTCAACTACGAAGCATACTCGACCATCGGTCGCTTCGACGGCCTCGTACCTACCGCAACCGGACTCCTCCTGTCACTCGACCGCTTCGGCGGCCTTATCCTGTGGCCGGTCTTCGGACTTCCCTCCCAACCTCAACCCAGCCAGCATTGATGGCGTTTACGTGATGCGGCGATGCCGAGCTCGTGTTGTGCTTATGGGTGCAACAACCGAGGAGACGACGGAAAAGTACTTTTCGCCATTCCACCCGGAAAAACAACGCGGCTAGCCAAAAGGCTTGGCTGCACAGTATATCGGCCGGGCAAACTTCGATAATGCGTTGGACCTGCGCCTTTGTGAACTAAGTGGCTGTTCTTCACCACTCAGTCGTGTTCTTTCGGAAGATTTGGTGCGAAGCGCGAGTCAGTATAGCCATCGCAGTGAACGACGTCTCGCTCGCCCGCGGGCTGCGAAAGCCGCACATCGTGTTGTCTGAGCCCGACCGTTCACGCTGCTGGCCAGTGTTGCCGCATTGGCCAGTTGGTTTTTCCCGGTTGTCGGCTCAAAATTTCCCATTTTTCCCCACAGATACCTTTTTTTCAAAATATAGTAATTTTAGAGTGAATACAGCCAAGGTAATAAATATAAGAATGAGTAAAATAAAAAATACAAAGCCCATAAATAAAGAACAGGGCTGGATTGTTCTTGATCGCATCATCATCAATCACCACTTCGTTTTTATTAGTTTTTGCGTTTGGAGGTCTGAATTAAAAGGCATATGCTTCCGCCTGCTGGTAAAATCTCTCGCGGGACGTTCTCATGACGGTCGTAATGCCTGGACCAAGCACTGGTGTGCCGAGGCTTCTCCTCAATGCGATAAAGTCATGCGGCGCAGCATCTTGGCTTGTAAGGGGCATCAGGCGCCCGTCGGCACCCGCTCGTCTCGAGTCGTCGTCTGCTGCACGAGCCGCGGGAAAAGGGGCTAGAAGCCCGGTCATAACAGGACATGTACCAAAATTGCTTACTGTTCACCACAGGGGCAGTAAACGTGGGCATATGTAGCAGTACGATTAGGCGATCGAACGCAGTCATATATTTATAAGGAACCAAGGTGGAGAGGATGAGGAATTATCGAAATAGAATATAAGGGCACATATGTACACAAAACGCACGACAATACAGAAAATAAGGTTTTAATAAAGGGGGGCGGGAGGCCATGCTCCGAGATGTGCGTCGCTCGTTGTTACTTTTAGAGGTGAAGGGAGAGCTAGGTGTATAATCGCAGCGCTGTGCTCGACCGCGAGGTAGGCCACTCCTTAGGGGGCGGGGACCATCACGGTTACTTCCATTTCCTTTCTAGCCTCTCCAGTATAGACCGTAGAAAATTTCGGGAATTCCTTTACAACAACATGCGTACATAGGGGATTCTGTGACTAAAGAGCTGGGAGTGGTTGGAAGCAATTAATGGAAGGGTCACTGCCACTACAGTTGGAAGAAATCCAGGGACGCAGCACTCGAAGCCTGAATGAACCTGAATGGGACAGGGCTCTGTATCCAACGCAAGGCAGCAAATTAAAGGGAAACATGAAGCCAAATTTCTTGTCGCGACTCTAGTCAGGCCGCCATATGATAACAGCATTTTCATCTCTGCACATCTCGGCCGCCATATGATAACAGCCCTTCATCTCTGCACATTTTCCCGAGTGTCACGATGCAGCTAGCGTACGTCATGGTAAGGCGTGAGGAGGGCCGCCGAAGGGGAGCAGGGGAACGCGCCGACAAAAGGGAGATGCTCTCAGGGCGGCGTCGCGCTCGAGTTTCGGGAGCCTCAGCCTAAGCGAGGAGGAATGGTCTGATCAGACGCATGTGTCGTAAGGGGTTTCTCTCCCCTCGTTGTGGCATGTTTCTGGTTAGCCAGGGCAGCTTGCTCGATGGGCCAGCGCCGGAGGCGAGCGGGCATCCGGGCACCCTAGGCCAGAGCGGCTAACAGGACACATGTGTCGTAAATGGTTTCTCTCCGCTCGTTGTGGCACTTATCTAGTTAGCCACGGCAGCTTGCAGCGAGCCGTGTGTTCAATATTTCGTGCTTTTCTTTTGCATTGCAAGGCGCGTGTTTTATATTGTGCTATTCTTTTGTGTTGTGATATGTTGCGTCCGAAATGTGGCGGGAAAGTCACCTATTGGCTGAGTGTGTAGTTTTGGCGGGAGTACAAGGAGATGGGGGCGCGCTAAGGAGAGCGCGGGAGGTTGGTTGGTGGCAGCCGGACAGATCGGTCGTGTGCGGCCGGTGGTGGTCCCGGGGTCGCGGAGTTGGAGAAGCGAGTTCCTTGAGCGGCGGCCGGTCGGGTTGGCCGTGTGGTGGCCGACGGTGGTCCGGAGTCGCGAGAGTTTGGAGTTTTGTCTCTTTTTTTTGTTAAAGCGAAGAGGCCGAAACCTTTCGACATATGTAAATCAGTTCTGTAAATATTGTAATAAATAGCTTTTTGAGGAAAGCCTTTCCAAGTGCCAACGGCAGAAGACCTGCACGCCTGTCTCAAACTCACCAGTCGCAAAGTACGTCCCTCGGGTCACTCACGAGACCCGCCCTCTACCACTTCACGTCAACATCTGGATGCAACAACAACATCGCACAAGAGAGAGAGGAAAAAAATTAGTGACTCCGAGAAAGCACGTTTAGAACGCCGCTCTTTAGCGAAACCAAAATTTCCCACGTTTTCAATGGTCTATCAAAAAAAAAAAAATTCCCTTCTTCCCTCAGTGGCTTGATTTTCCCACGATATGGGAAATTTCCCACGATTCAGCAACACTGCTGCTGGCTCATCAGGTCAAGCGTTGATGTTGATGTTACCTGGCGTATTCATGTGGTTCTAGTTCGACTCGTTCACAGGCTCGACTCGAAAGCTGCGCTTCATGTTCGCAGGTCTAGCTTTGAAGTTGCGCGCATTGCTGGACGTATTTGTTTCGTTATAGTTGGACTCCTTCGCTCACGACTTCGAGACTAAAGCGGCGTTTCTCGTTATTCAAGACCCCGCTGGCCATGCTGCTCGCGCTGCAGGTCTAGCTGTGATGTTGCGTGCATTGGTGCACGGGCGTATTTGTTCTGGCGGGGTTGTTACGAAAGCAGGCAGTTACTTTGCCTGTAGGCACAGTAGTTCCAGCTATTTCTTGAATGCGCCTTATCTGCGTGCATAATGTGCGAGTATATGCAAGGGAGGACCTCCGTTAAACAGTCGCAAACATGTTCAAGGCCGTCGTCGCGGCCACCGAGTACACGTGCAAATCTGGCTGGTTGGAACTGTTGTAACGCGGAAAAGTGGGGTTGAAAGGAATCGCACGCAGGGGTGTGCGCAATGACCGAGACACTGTTCAACGTTCGAGGTTGCTCAAGTTGTTATGGCCATGCATACGGCGTGCTTACCTGTTGTGTAATTTTTGTTATTATTTATGAAGTGCGCGCTGTTCTCTTTCCTTCCCTTGCATTTTTTCCGATAATGTCGTGCCATACCAAATCAATCAATCCATCAATCAATCAATTTATTTTGCATCTTACTCTATCTACCGCGGTAGTTCAGGATGCTGCGCGTTATGCTTGACACTTACACAATGGAAACCAATGTCCTCTTATCAGGCATTATTGCTAGCGCCGACGCAAGATGACTATCACCTAAACGAACAGCATTCTGTGAGTCACGCAGCTGCAGCTTCGCGCGAAACAGTGGTCTTAAAAAGTTTTGTGGCTGTCCTTCATGAGAAAAGACAATTCATCGTACATCAAAATTATTTTGACCTCAGCCGTGTAACGGTAGGCAACTATGGGGCATCGTATTTGCAAATCACACAAACGCAAGGTGACTGCCGCCAGTCGAACCCTTTTAACGTTAGCCTGTGCCGTGTCAGAGGTGTAACAATAGCCAAGCTTTCCTGAACGAAAAAAAAATTGAGACGAGTGGGCAACTACACCCTGAATAGCACAATCGATTACGCGTGCCTTTGAGCAAAGAATACATTGGCAGCATTACACCGCCGTCGGTTCATGCAAAAGTATAATCCGCACGTCTGTATTTAACAAAAGTAAAAGCTAAATAATCACAACTAATGCGCATGTCGTTACACTTCCTCTCGGCGGTGTTAAGTCTCAAATGACATTGGGCAAAAGGCGTCTTTCCAGAAAACAACACTCCGACGATATGCGCTATACAGGGAGAGCTTGCACGAGCGCTGGCGACGTTAGGTATCGTGGGTGGTCCACCATCTTGCTCTCCTGGGCAGCAGTCGACGCCGCCTGGGGTTTGACGTGCACTGATATCGTACTATAATGACGTATTTCTATGGGGCGGCAATCTTCGTTGCAGTTGGCCTTTAAGTATACCGTTAAGAGTACAATGCGAAGCATCGCCGGTTAGATGCACAAGGCCTCTAAAATCGCACCAACGAACGCCACCCTTGCCTGGTTGCGGCGTCGTCCCTCGCGTTTGTTACTCCTTGCGAAAACGCGTTGCAGTGTTTGTCTTATTGCTTCAAGGAGGAAAGCCGAAGCCGCAAAGTGCGCGTCTTGGTTTGGAGCGACCCGCCGCGGTGGCTCAGTGGTTAGGGCGCTCGACTACTGATCCGGAGTTCCCGGGTTCGAACCCGACCGCGGCGGCTGCGTTTTTATGGAGGAAAAACGCTAAGGCGCCCGTGTGCTGTGCAATATGTCAGTGCGCGTTTAAAGATCCCCAGGTGGTCGAAATTACTCCGGAGCCCTCCACTACGGAACCTATTATCCTTTCTTCTTTCACTCCCTCCTTTATCCCTTCCCTTACGGAGCGGTTCAGGTGTCCAACGATATATGAGACAGATACTGCGTCATTTCCTTCCCCCCCCCAAAAACAATTATTATTATTATTATTGGTTTGGAGCGGGCCACGAGGCGCATGGTCCGCACATTCAGAACTGCCGATACATGGCTGACTCGAGTTAATAATTGGTTTTGGAGGAAAGGAAATGGCGCAGTATCTGTCTCATATATCGTTGGACACCTGAACCGCGCCGTAAGGGAAGGGATAAGGGAGGGAGTGAAAGGAAGAAAGAGGTGCCGTAGTGGAGGGCTCCGGAATAATTTCGACCACCTGGGGATCTTTAACGTGCACTGACATCGCACAGCACACGGACGCCTTAGCGTTTTGCCTCCATAAAAACGCAGCCGCCGCGGTCGGGTTCGAACCCGGGAACTCCGGATCAGTAGCCGAGCGCCCTAACCATGCACTGAGCCACCGCGGCGGGTGACTCGAGTTGTGACGAGCAGTTTTGTAATAGATCTTTCAGCCACGCATCTGTGCGAAATTTAAGGGGCCTATAATGTTTTCGCAAGGAATCGCCTCACTTGGTCAAGACAGTGCGTCGTTTTTCACAAACCTAGGCCTCGTGTGCACGCTGACGGAAGTGGTAAGTACATTCGGGAAAGGGGGTGGGCCGCCTGAGTGGCCTTTTGTCGTAGGTGTTAACGCCTTCGTGTTAAAGTGAATTCCTTTTACTCGGCATCCGCGTCATCAGGCATCGGCAATGTCGAATATCATACGATACATTTTATGTATTGGCATTAGGTCTTGCTTGACAAAACTGAAAGTGTCGAAGAATCGGTATCGAGAGTACATTTTTAGTGTATTGCGTATTTTAACGACACCTGATACTAAAAGAAAGGTGTGCCGCAGATTTTGAATCTGCTATGAGTCCGACTTTGGGCCGGCGGCGTCCGTTCTGGCGGTAGCGCACTAAAAAAATACCGTCCGTGGCGCTCGCATTTCGATGGAGGGGAAATGCTAGAGGCCCATGTACTGTGCGATGTCAGTGCCCATTAAAAGAACCCAAGGCGGTAGAAACTCCCGGAGCCCTTCACTACGGCGTGCCTCATAGCCCGAGTAGCTTTGGAACGTTAAACCCACATAAACCAAACCAAACCAGAAAAGAATTGGGAAGGGAGCATGCCGTTGGCCCAGTCAGTTGTCAGGCCCGGCTATAGTGTTGGACGTTCAAATACTCACTACGTATTTGCATCCGAGATCGGCCGGCAACACGACCAGGTACGTTGACCGCACATTTTGCTTTAACGCGGCAGTTCGGGCTAGTCATGACGGAAGCGTACAGCGGACTAGAAAACACCAGAAAGAAAGACACATGGGACACACGAGCGCCGACTTACGTTTACATCGGTCCTCGCTATACATAATATATAGGAAGATCGTGGCCAGCATCACGCATGCGCAGCAGGCGGGATATTCATGCGATGACGCAGTAGCTCCTTGAGCGATCTATGGCTTTGACAGGCATGAAGCTCCTAATCGGCCTGCTTCGATAATCTCTCGAGTTGTCATCTGCTTTTGTTGACAACAGTGAACACTTCATACGATTCGTTTTGGTTTTCGCACATGGACACTTGACCTGATTCATTCTGGTTCTGATCTTCACTGTTTTTGTTTGACTTACATTCTCTGCAGTGTGCGTCTAGAAACACACCTTGCTGTTTGGTTACATTGTCACAATCTTCCCGGAACCGATCATTCTACGTCATTGACCAACACGGTTTTTTGCCATATGTCAAAGAGATGCGTAGACAATTGAGTCAGTACATTCAGTGAAATTCGCTTGGTGCTTTTTTTTTTTGCACTTAAGCTTCTTTGAGCCGCCATGTTTTGTTATTCTTCGCAAATTTTGCAGCTTATAAGGAGAGGAAAGATCACTTTTACATTCGCCCGTTGATCAACCATTTTTAGGCGATGAGATAGGCAATGGGTTATGTACGGTACGGAGCACTCAGTTGTTTAGCGGGCGGTTGGGCAGTGTTGCTTTCCTTTGAACACATGCGCTTAAGAAGGCATTTGGTGACCCTGACCAGGGCATGCGTATGGTAACCCGCATCTCTGAGATGAAGAACCTGTTCATTGAACCTAACGGCCATAATCTCAGGCCACGACTTGCCCAAGGCATTCCTCAAGCATATCCCTGCAATACCTCTATTCAAAAGCTTAGAATGAGCTGACCCATACGAGAGCAATGGCTTATTAGCATGTGGCTCGTATTTCCTGTAGATCTGGTCGTCACGAAATAAGAGTCTGATGTCAAGGAATCGAATGCTGTTGTCCATTGGCATCTCGCGAGTTATTTCGAGACGCGATAAGCCTGCACATACAAACTTTAGCTAGTGATTCAAAAAGAGTTCAAACTGCAGTCAAGTAACATTAAGAAGTCGTCAACATACGTAAATGTATTAGTTACCTTAATGTCTGGTAGGCGGTCACAAAGAGCTCTGTAAGGTTCAGCTAAACATAAATCGCTAAGAATGGGATGATACAAGAGTCAATACAAATTCTCTCCTTCTGCAAACATGGCTGCCTCTCCCAATGAATAAAAGTGGACCGGAGGTACTAACTAAAACGTTCTAAGAAGCCACTGCTTGAAGTCGCAGTCTCTTTCATGAAAGTGTATCATTCAATGGGAGGAGCAACCATATTTGCAGGAGGAGGGAACCGCACCGTGAGAGAAACGGAGAAGTGCCGTGGTGGACGGCTCCGGATAAATTTCGACCAACTGAGGTTTTTTAACGTGCACTGACGTCGCACAACACACGGAGCCCTTTTGCATTTCGCCTCCACCGAAATGCGGGCGCCGCACCTGGAACTCGTCCAACGTTGCGTGCGGGCGAAGGCGAAACGCAAAGGCGCCCGAGTGCTGCGCGATGTCAGTGCACGTTAAAGACCCCCAGGTGGTCGAGTGCGAGTGAAAAACTTTATTGAGCTCTAGATTAGCTGGTCTTCTGCGGTCTTCAGATGGCTTCGTCCATCTTCTTGCAGAACGGTCAGTTGCCCTTAGTCCACTGCTCTGATGGATGCTGCTGCCAGTTGTGCTCACCGAATCATACCTTCTGGTACGTTACCCGTTACAGTTCCGAATTGGTAACGAGTACGTTACTAAGTTAACGGAAAAAGTAACGTGTTACTGCCAACACTGCTTGACATGCATATTTTTTCTGTAGATGTCCCGACATGTTATGCGGTGGATATCCCATTCAGGTGATATTACGGATATTTACTTGAATCAAGTCTCGTTAAATCTGTATAATATTCGTGACTAGGATAGAAGATTGGACTCATATTTTCTAACAGAAGATATCTGTAACATTGTCCACTCATTTCATGTTTGTGTTATCAGATTCATAATTCAATTAAATAATGCGACTAAACATGCAAGATTCACTGTCTCCAAAAGGAGGGCCTTAGCTCATAGAAAATCTTTGCTCTATGAATCTATGCTCAATATGCTTGTGCTGCACGACTTCTGCTTTGTAGAGTTTCTGTAGCCTAATCTGTTTCACATATGCTTGTTGTTTGACATTGTTGCCGTGCCAGTGTGATGTTGTGCAGATTTTAACTGTAAAAATGTCAGCACTGGGCTATTGCGTCTAGAATTTTAGGCAATGTAACTGGGCCAAGCTACATCATTGTCATCAGCTGCAGTCATTTTTCACGTCAAAATTGCAGATGTAAATTAGGCTTTGTAGACATTTTTAACGCGGGCCAAACAAGTTTTTTCTTAAAAATATCGATAAAAATCACCAGGGAATCTACAGTTATCTGACCATTAACTGATATGTTCTTGTTAAGGCCTATGAAAATCCTCGAGGACTTCTTAAGGACCACCCTTGGATACAGAATGCGTGGCCAAAAGGATACACGAGGGATGTCTGCGGGAGTTTCTTCACACTCCTGGGGATATCCGCATGTCTTCTCAAGATTTCACAGGGACATCCCTTGGATGTCAGTGTTGTCATTGGGTTTATTCACATGCTCACTTGGTGTTGAATAAAGCTGGAGGCCCCACTCAGCAAGTTATTCAGTTTCTCAGTTTTACCTTGTATGTATTTAACGTCGCATGCACGAATGAAAAGCAAAGGGATGCTTTTGCAGATGTCCACAGAGTTGCTCTGGCGTTGCAATTTTCCTCTCAGAAATGGCACACCCATAGGTAAGTGCAGTCTCTCCATAAGGGAGGTGGAGACAAATGATCTTGGCAATGACCATTCGTATCTTGGTAGCAGGGAATAATACGAGACAAAATTTGTGCCTCCTTTCCCCATGCCGATTAAGGAAGGCCACTGGCCCCCTTGCCCCCCATCTGCACACCATGCAGCACAATCATAGCAAGTGGTACTCTCACAATTCAATAACCTATGCAGTACAACTTTGTCACTGGCTACCAATGAATTGCAAGATTCTACCTTATTTTTCCCAAGCCGATAAGCAACTACCAAAATGACAGCCCTGCAACTATTCTCTTTCCTGGAGATAAATGCAGTGGCAGAGGTACATGGGATTCAACGCCCCAAAGCTGCACGTGGGCTATGAGATACACCACAATGGTAGTGAAGGGCTCCAGATAAATTGCAGACACTCGAGCTTCCTTAACATGCACAGACATCATGCAGCACACTGGCATTTTTGCAGCTTCACCTACATCAAAATGTGGCATAGTTATGCAATCCCCACTCGTGGTTGCGGTGTGCACTGCTTAAGCAACAAGCTCTGTTTTGCACTCCACCCAAGCCTTGCTTAGAGCGATTTTGCACGTCTCATTACGTAGCTCACACAAACAATGACTTGTCAAAGATAGCCACTATGCAGTGCTGGTTGTTGCCTTCATTCATTGCAGCTGCTTCATTTTCTGTCATCTGTGTGCAAACTGTCTCACACAACCAGCGACGACACAGTGCACGTGTAGACAGCGGCAGTTTATTCTGTGCACAATCCCTCGGGAACCTTTCAGGAAAGAGATCCCTTTTTATTTTTCTCATCCCTTACCACCAGTTGGACAAACAAAGCAAGAAGACAGGGAGATGAGGTTTCTTTTCAAATGCATATATTTTATAGCTTTTGTAAGAAAGCAAATACATCCTTTTTATTTCACATTTCTTGCCGAAAAACCATGACTCCACTACTCGTGGCTCAAAGAGGCAATATGACATCTCTGCACAATCCTCTAACGTGGAAAAATATTTACACTTATGTACAGCATCCTTAACACAAAAGTAACAAAAGCATCTTCTGGAGATATTTATATTTATATATATTTATATAGTTTAGAATATATACGGGGTGACAAGGAGAACGGATAGGGAGACTGGGAAAAAGGGAGAGGCCAACAAGAGCTACTCTTCAAGGATAACCTCTTCATGTGGAGGAGGGGCAAAGAAGGCTCCCTAGAAGGTTTTGGAGGAATGAAAACAGAACAAAAACGATCCACTCAGTCACAAACAGCCATTACGATGCATGTGAACAAGTGCAAGGACAACTCTAAGAGAAAATAAATAAAAATCTCCTCCCTTCAATTTCATATAGGAAGTGAGATAGGACTGGTGGCAGAGCACACAACTCCACTTGCCATGGCCATAATAAATGTGCGCACGAATGCCCATCCTCTCTGGGCAGGGAGGAAACAATAACAACGGTACAAGAAGGTGGCTGGTAGGGCTGGCCTGCAAAGCTGTCAGAAATCGATCTTGAAGCAGCCCTCAGAAGAAATACTATGGCATAGCAACGAGAGGTACAACACACTGTACACTATGCGTGTTCACCAGAATGGGTGACTGAACTACCTGACATACTCCTCTCAACACCCCTTCTTACCCCCTCCCCCAACATACACACTTGCGACCAGTACCACTGTCCAGCATGAAAAAGTCACCCACAGTGCCATCGGGCCGGTAAAAAAATAGTAAGAGCGCACTTGCATATCGAGCTGCTTTGCCACCCGTTGAACAACGTTCACGTCGTACAATTGTGGCGACTATGTATATATTAGTTACGTCTGCATCTGTTCCATTGGCTGCTTCTATAAATAAAAAAAAATTCGAGGCAGGAGGAAAGGCCAGCATTAGAAATCCATCATATAGGCCAGTAGTCTACAACTTGGAGACAGAATGGCCCTCTCGAAACACCCCTCTTTCCACCACTGCTTAGGCGGCATGTTCCCTGATGTTTCAGGATGTCAGTGCCAAGCAACTGTTCCTCACCACGCTGATGAACGGGAGTAAAAAATCTTGCTGGGAAAATAAAAGCAAAACGTGGAGAGGAACAAAATAAGAGAGGGAAGTAAAAAGAAGTTAATGCTAAGCTAAGAGTTACCGTCTTGGAAAAGACACCAGAGAGGCAAGTCGCCAAGTACCCGAGCCCACCTCCACAGGTTATCAAGAAAAAGAAAGCAAAGATGTACAAATGAGAGGAACCATCCTTGCACGCCCAACTTTCACTGTTTTTGCTGACCTGTTCCTTCAGTACACAGTACATTATGGCACTTCCAAGAAAAAAGAAAAATACTGTGATCTTAAAGCACTTTGTCATTGTAGTAGTAAACTTGCAGTTACGACAAGCACCCGCTTTTGTCTCTCATTTGGTTGCGGGCACAAAGCAAGGCTCTGATGGCATCAACGGAGGAGATGTGAAAGCGAAAAAGAAAAAAGGCATTTCCAAGGCCGGCCCAAGTTGCCACCGCTGTTGCAGGGTCCAAGGCAAACTTTCCCACTTGCATAGGCTCTGCTGCCTACCAAGAAATGCATCAAACAACCAGCTGTTTCTTAGTAACATTAGATAGGCAGCCTTTCAAAAAGAAGAAAAACTGATCTTTCAACAAGACCTTTGTACCCTTATGGGAAGAGCAGAAGTGCGTTTAAAAACGGATAAAAACAGCGTAGCAACCTGAAACACTTTTCTCATCTCGCGGTTGTGATAAAAAAAAACTTTTTTCACAGCAGAGTGCAAAACTAAAAAAAAAGCATTAACAGTGTTTGAATGAGTAAAATGAAAGGTTTTTCTGACCAGCTTACAAGAAACTTTTTCCTTTTTTATTATTCATTCAAGCATCACCAAGAAAGGGTTGAATGCTGCACTGACTGGGTAGTGGAAATAAATAAAACCCAGATAAAACTGAAGACATTGTGCTTGGTTGCCAGTGCACTTGCACGAGACAAACGAAGAGTAGTTCATGTATATAAATATATATAATATATATAGATATGTGTGCGTGTATGTATGTGTGTGTAATATGTATTTCTGTATACATAAATGGCTATCCCTGCAATTTTACATATGTTCCCCTCCCCAGCCCTTACCCAAGCCCCTCGTCCCTGATCATTCCTGCCCAAACAGAAAACGCCAGAGAACTGTGTTGTTGCATGTGGCTAAAGCACAGCGGTCTACTACACAAACCCCACTTTGCACAGTCATCCCCAGCGCGCATTATTTACAACGGGGATTTTAAAAAAAAAGGACAGGCAAATGGTTGAAAAAGAATAAGTGTCCCATGAGAAATGAAAAGGCAGGCAGACAGAAGTGCCGTGAGGTTCGCAGAAGCACTTTGCACATTCCTGGATGAGTTCTGGAACAGCCTCACAAGAGCTGGAGAAACTGTTACAAATGCCGGTCTGCGGAGAGGCGTCAGCTCTCTGTACACACAGCCGCCTGCCGTCTAGCTGCTGAGCGCATTTCTTTAGAGTAAAGTGAAAAAAGAAGTGTGCCTTAAATCACAGAGGAGTCTTTTGTGCCTTTCCAGACTTTCTTTGAAAGAAACCGGAAAAAATCTGCCATGTGAGAACAATTTCCCATATGTGCAAGGAAACTGCAGCTCTGTGCAAATGCAGATGAAATAATCAAGGAAGGAAAGGAAGGGGGAGTAAAAGTTTTAATGACACTTTACATCATTCCTTGCACAGACAAAGGCCTCTTCAAGTCCCCAGTCTGGCAGGAGCCGCGCTGGGTTTGCATCATGACAATGAGTTTGTACAGTTCTTATAAACAGGGAGAGCAGCAATGCTACTTCCTGGGCTTTCCTCCGCATGCCTCTGCGCAATATATCACACGTGGTTGTCTGCCTGTGCATGTGACGCCCAATTCATTGGCCACGGAGAACTAACTGTCTCATCCTTTTTGTTTCCCATGGCAACACACATGTGCGGCTAAGTAACAGCACAGACTCTGCAGAGAACAACAAACATGGCTCCTTGCCCCGTATATACACGTTCCTCCCCACTGACACTGCCTCTGCTTACGGCCTGTCCCTGTGACAAAGACAGGCCGCCCGCTTCTTCTTTTCCTCCACATACCCACTTTTATGTACACAAACGTTAACCACAACAACAATGGGTACTGGCGGCAACAAGAACGAACAGCGCTCCCCATGGGGGAACAAACTCTAAACAAACAGGGAAATAAAGGCCACCAAAGGCAATGCAAGAAAGAAAATCAAGAGGTGCCACTGAGAACAGGTTGTGAAGAATCCATTTAAAAAAAAAACAAAGACAACCAGAGGGCGAAAAATAGACAAAAACTGTGATGTGTACATCTACATATTGCAGCACACACACAGCAGCAGCACTGGACGAGAGGGGAGAAGTGCCTCTGCCGGCCACCCACGAAGACCACAGTTCACACAGGGGATTCCGTGCCTCAGGCGATGAGTGAGCTCACGGGGCTGGTTTGGGCGACGCAGGCAGCAGCGGCAGGGGGCAGCCCCCATCACGTGGTGCTGCAGCCATCCGTGGAACCGGTGATGAAGCGTTGCCGTAACCGGCACACACCTTCCTGCATGTACTTGACCAACTCGGAGCACGAGCTGTGTAGCGTCAATTGGCCACAGTCCCTGTCGAGCTCCTGGAAAAACTCTGCAAAAGAGAAAACGAGGAGGGCGGAGACATTTTAGTGGGCGGCTATGAGTGCTTGCACAAGGCATTCAACTGAAAGCTCTCCTAGAATGACTACGACAAGTATAGCCACAAAAGCATGCCACTCAAACAGCCCAGCTTTGTTTTTTTTTTTTTTTTCATCTATTGTCCCATTTCATCACGTTTTCTGCGCAGCAGAGAGTCCCTGGAAAGTGTCAGTGTGCTTGTTGTTGCGTGCCATAACCACAAATTCCCACACTCGCTTCCCAGCCAAGCGGGGTGCTGTTCATGCTGCCTGAAGGGTGGGGCACCTCAGAGAATACGCCAGCATGAGTCGTTGATCCATGTGGACCCTAAGGTAGGTGCTCTCAGGGGCTGCAGTACAGCCACTGTGGTGATTTCATTGCCCCAAAAGATGCCAAAAAATGGTCAGAGTGTTTCCTTTTCTGCCGCAGGCTTATTCACACACAAGACTTGCATGTACACAAGACTTGCACGCTACTGTGAACGGTTTAAAAAATATCTTCACACCAGAGTCAGTGCCTCAGAGGGAGCTAAGTGGGGTTGCGAAAAGGAACTATCGTAAACGCTGCTTGTTAACACATACCGTATACACTCGTATATAAGCTGCCCTTGTGTATGTCCCCCCACCCACAACTTTGGGCCCAAAAATTTGGGGGGAAAATAAATAAAATAAATAAAACTAGCCAAAAATGCACCTACTTCCAAAAGTGCTACAAGATGGCACCAGTTATTTTTCCCACCACATCCGTTATAATCATCGTTGCGCAACACATTTCTGCGGCTTTCTGTTTCTGGTTATTCACGCTGCCTTGTCCAGTGCCATTTGGTCTTTGTTATCCGGTGCAGAAGCGAGTGTCCCTCCAGCAAGTGTGCACTTGGGTTCTGCACATGTGGCATTCATTGTCAGTGGACACCATATCAAGGAGTTTTAGAGCCACGGGGCTGTCAAATGCAATGGACAGCATAGAGGATGACCAGCTTTGGGAGCACGCCAATGAGGCGAGCTCGTCCGGCAGCGGTGAGAATGCGATGAGCTGAGCTCGTCCAATGCCGATTAGCGCGAAAGCGGCGATGAATGGCGAAATGTTCGTATCTGTCGCCAGCTTTTTAATTATCTGACACAGTAGTCGCAGTGGCAACAAAGTGTGTTAATGTGTGGCTATAGACCTGATTCGTGTAAAACCTGCACCTGAGAAAATTTGATGAAAAAAAGTGCGGCTTGTACACGAGTATATATGATATACCAGTAAATCAGCTAAGATAAAATTATTTAAGGTTTTCACCTCGAAATCTGGTCCATGAAAACTCACAAATACTTACTCATCCTGTGACACAAAACTGCCGCAACTAAAGCCCACTCACCTCTCAAGTGCGAGCGGCAGGTGAGCTGGTCGGCCTGCTCCCACAAGTCGTGGCAGCGGTGCAGGCACGTCAGGTTTGCCAGTTGGCGCTGCAGCATCAGGAACTGGGACTGTGGGAGTGCCACGGCGCCCGGAGAGGGTGCTGCTGTCGCCACGGCTGACGTGGCCGCTGCTGGCTGCTGTCGGCTTCCCCCATGGCCGTTGCTGGCCAGCTCACAGCTGCTGTAGCCGCTGCTCTGGGAGCCCACACTGCCCGCAGGTGAGGGCGTAGGCGAGTGCGGCGACGGCTGGCTTGGAGACTTTCTATTCCCCACAGCAGCCATCGGTGGAGAGGCGAGCTTGCCCAGTGAGCACTGGAAGTACAGGCACAGCCCTCGTTAGTGTAAGTTTCATACCACTTCCATAAAAGTGCCTTCAGACAGTGCAGGGCGACTTGGCAAGTGTTTTGACCCGACAAGATGAAACATCAGAGGTTTTGAAAAGTACTGTACCCTCTGAGGCACACTTTGTGGAGTTCTCGACCAGCAGGCTTGAGACCACTAAACATGTGGCCACAATGTGCAAAGATTCCCCAATTGTGTTGTCTTCCCACACGCAGCTGAGCTATTCTACCATAACAAAAAGGCTGCCCCACCTCCCCATTTTTTTTTGTTTATTTCTCCTTTGGGCAACATACAGGTATTGCCCACGAGGCAAGACAAAAGGAGGTGCTAAACCTCCTGACTGGGTCTTGTCCTCGCTTGGGTACAGCAGCAGGAGCGGTATTGCATTACACAACAAAAAAAGGCTGTCCTTGCCATCACTTACACAACAGACGCATCACAAACAGTTCTTGTAAATATATACAGATAATAAAATAATAATACACACTAAATCATATACAAAAATGGTACAGAAATGCAATACATTAGGGTTGTTCGAACCGACATAATATTACATCAAACGGAACCAAAGGTACCAACTCTTTCACAACAATGCAATGACACTGTGGAACACCTGGCAATGGTTATGCCAAAGGACTGCTTTCTGCACTCAACTCATAGGCTGCCAGTGCCTCCTGGTGCCCCAACAAATGGTGACCAGCGAGCTTCTCAATTCGGCGCAACTATCTGGAATCCATTACCTGAAATCCAACATCCAATTAACTGATGTTTATCTTGCATGCATGAGATCCTTGCTGCTCTTATATCTGCTGAATGCTCAAAAGAGTTGTTGTGCAACACCAAACTCCCAGCTAATATTTTAATCGGATCCATAGAGCTCATTTCTGGTGTTTTATAGAGATGAAGCCCCTTTTGCCATGCCTGCAATCGTAGATGCATGTATGCATATATCTTCTTTATATGGCCTCACAACCACTTAAATCTGTACAGAGTGGGTGGCACCGCATAAAAAGGAGACAATCTGTGCAAGACAGACAGAAAAAACACCTTTACACAAAAGCGCTTAGAAGCAACTCAACAATGAATGAAATTTGGTAATTACCTTTTGGAACTCGCTGAGGGCACGCATGTTCTCACGAACATCTTGCTTATGCAGCTCGTAGAGCTTTTTGTATAGCAAAGATTGACATCTTAGGCTGTAAAAGCAAAAGAAATGTGCCAATGACATCAACATGTAACACAAGTTTGCAGAGAAAGAATGGAAGCCTCTGACAGTGCAAATCAGTACAGAGACGTGCTAGATACTATGACAATGACGGCAGTCAAATCCACTGTAGCTAGACACTGAATGTAATGAATTTACCAAATGAATTTACCAATTGTTGGTCTGACCAACAATACTTGGAAGTGCCAGCTGATTTACAGGCCAAGCCCACTTTCTAAACGTGTGCAGTGATTGCACCACCTTTTACTCATGACCCCTTCCTTGATGGTTCAAAGCAAGAACAATGCAGCCAACCAAAAATGCATACGCACCTCAGCACAGTAAGCTTGTTGTCAATGCTGCCATAAGCATCATTTTGCAGCTTCTGAAATTTTGATGAGATGTACCTGCAGTAAGAATGGGAGATAGAATCAATGGTAATACGCATCTCTCATAAAAAAAAATGAGAATACAAGCACATTACAACAGGGCAACTCCACAACAGCCACCACATAACTACAGTCGAGCCCGTTTATAACGAACATGAGTGTCGCGCGGCATCCGTTAGTTATGTCCCGAAGTTCGTAGTAAGTGGACCACAGCTTTAAAGACAGTTACTTGTCAAAACACAAATTTTTTTGTGAAAAACTCCGTGATGAACGTCTGTTTTTGCAGCACAGACCCAATGAGGGAGGTTTCCAGTCCATTCAAAGCAGAAGCGTGCTCGCCGAGGCCCTTGGCATAAGCAAATTGTCTGAGGCTCTCTATGTAGCCCATTGATACAGGCGCACTCATGGGTGCTGGCTCCGAAGTTTCATCCGATTCTTCCGCGTCACTCCCATCCCGCACTTCAGAAACGATGCCCTCATCCGTGCACGCGGTTCCGCAGTGTCGGCGTCGTCATCGACAAAAATAAAATCATTCCAACCAATGTCATGACCCCCCATGTTGGAGTCGATGACACGCTGCCACAAATCGCCGCCGGGCTGGTCATCTTACGAAGCATCAGGCTCGGCATCAGACACTCGACAAAGCCCGCCTTGCAGAAGCAGTTCCGCTCGCCAGTGGCTGTCACCTCTGCCCAGGCCGCTTTCATCATCTCTACCGCTGAATACAATGGAAATGGGCAAGATGTTCCCGTACGCCATACCGAATTACAACCAAGGCCCGAGGTTTGAACGAAGCCAACAAAACGTCCGCGCCACAACAAGAGCGACAAAAAGCGCACGATAGGGTAGACGTGCAACGCACACAGGTGGCAATCAAGCCAATCAACCCAAAGGTACAGACACACAGCGCCAGCGGAGAGACCAATGAGGGGAGTCCGTGAGCATCAGTGCAGCCCCCTCTTCGCTCCCACGGAAGGCCTGCTTCACGGAGAGTGGCCTCCGAGATCAGCCGAGGCGGCGGCGCGGTTGATCACAGAGGCCACGCACGAATTTTCGAGAGAAGAGGGGAGCAGAGTTGCGAAGAGGGGCGGGAGGGCGATCTTGGAAGGCGCGTCGGCGGGAAAAGGGTAGCTCGCCTACGATGGGGCTCGGGAAAACATACCACGCGCCGGGTGCACAAAGGGGTCGGAGACAGGTTATCTCGCATCGCGGCGCCGGGTTTACACCGTCCGTTCGCTGTAACCAATTAGCAGGGCTTAATGACATTCGTTATACGTGTGATTTTGTGCCATTGAAACGATGTATATTTTGACGGTTGCACAGGTCTCGTTCGTTGTAAGCGAAAGTTCGTCTTAAGTGGGGCCGTTATATGTGGGCTCGACTGTAGAGCTAAATGCATTCCATGCTTAAAACAAAATGCCTCGTGCAAATTACACAACAGGAAGTGCTACTGCTGAGGGCGCTGCTACTCACTTGATGAGGGTGAGTGTCTCCTTGTACATGCGATACACGTTGTCGCTGTCAGCCCGGCCATGCTCCATGGCGTTGCCCGTGAGGATGAAGTAGAGCACAGCTTCCAGATACTTGACCGCCTGGGCCGTGCGGTGTGTCTCCCGGTCAGCCTCGTGCTTCAGCCGCTTGGCCTCGCACAGGAAGTAGTCCGAGCTGCCATTCCTGCGGAGTGAGAGAGAATCGTGTCGTCATCTCCTGGTTCAGGAAGTTCCTCTCCTGTCGTGCCAGATGTCTAGAAGGCACATCGTCAACAAGGACGGCATTTTTCACCGTTAGCAAACAACACAACAGGAGTGCAAAAGTAGCATAGCGAGCACGGTGCATAATAATCGGATGGAATACAGCATAAGCATTCAGAGGATACTGATGACAACATCTGGTCTAAGTTCACCGTAAAATTTTATGGTTTGCCTTTTGGGAGCTCTGTTGACCTTTGTTCATTAAGAAATTCAGCGCTGAAAATGAAATATTCTTCCCGCCACTCAACAGGAACTCATTAACCTGATCCTCCCTGATGCTCTCGTGACATCCGGAGCCACAGAGACTGGATGGTGGTGTGCGATTCCAATATTTGTATTTAAAATATATTTTCGCCCTATTTTGAGCTTAAATACATATATACAAACTTGATGCGTATATCGGCCAGAAAGGTTTAAGGGATGAGTGTTCTTGGAAGAAAAAAAAACATTACTGCTGTGCTGCTCACGATCCAGCCGCCTGGTAATGTTACCAGCTGATGAATTACGCTCGTTTCCACACACCTTCAGACATTTAAGATGACTGGCATGCATGATGCTTTGAAAAAAAATTTTTCCCATACATCCGCATCCCATAAATTTTTGCGGCCGATAGTAGATTTGCTGCTAGAGTTTGAGGGGAGAGTTTAGTAGAAGAGTTTACTGGGTCTCACACACTTTATTCTGCAACATGCAACCCTAATAAAAATTCACCTTTGCATCCTCTTACATCATGACAACACTACCCCAAAAAGAAACTTTTAGCACTGCTGAAAAGTAGTATACAATCACTGTGACATGAACTATATCTCGAACGGTTTACCTGCACGCATTCTCAATAACCACAAAAAAATCTACTTGGCAGTAGCCATTTGCACCTGAATACCCCCTCAAACACCAAAGGAGCAAGTGGCCCATATTTTTGGTTGCATTTTCTTCTTCGTAATGATGCACAAGACATGAGTACACATGGATCCCCCCACATGGTATTCGCCTACGACCACTAAATAATTTATATTCAAATTTCTTCTACCACGGTGTAAGAGTGGGAGAGCCACAATAGGCTTTCAAGCAGCTCTCAAAGCAGGAAAATGTGTTATGGACCAGCTGTGGATCGACCGCAAACACAGGAAACCTTTGTTACAATGCCAGTTTCCAATGCCTTGAAATACTCGTACGATCGACAGTTTTTCGTGATGCACAATAAACTCCAACAGGTGCTGTACTCGTCACCACTGAACAAAATTGCAAAATACATAGCGATCTGGTTCGCACAAACCTGAAAAATGTGCCTTCAGCCAGCAGTTGGCACAGTCAACAGGCTATGCTGTGTACCAAGCCTCTGCTCCATTCTAGATTGATTCTCACCAACGTGCGCCACATACACTTCAGGCTCTGAAGCTAAGCAAGGACAAACATGTTTTCAACGCGAATGAAGGCTGTGCAGACAGAGAAGAGGCATGCAGAAAAGGTGAGTGCCATCGACCTGCGACTTCATTTGTTTTTGCCTCAGCGTGCGCCACTAAATATAGCAGCAGGCCTCTCCCATATCCCTCAAATTAACCCTATCCTGTGCCAGCGGTGACCTTCTTATCCCCACAAACCACCTAATCTCGTTCACCCATCTAAAATTAGCTTAACACACACACACAAAAAAAGTCTTTTCACTTAACAGCCATGAAAAGTTGCAGCCATATTGCACACAAATTTTACTTGGATCGTTCTCATAATTTATGCTTGTCAGGTCTACCGGGCATAAGAAAGGTGGAAGGAAATCTGAGCAGTAGTAGTAATAAACCTCATTTTGCAGACTCAACATTACTTTGTTCAGTGAAGAGGTCTAGTATGCTTAATGCTTGCTTGACAAAAGAGCTTAAAGCTGTCGTGAAGCATTTAATCTGCTGCTGTGTACTGAATCATGAAGAATTGTAAAGTGGCTGGTCATCACTGGCAGTGTGACAATCAGATACTGCTATCAGAGCAGCATAGTGCAGTGCACTGCTAACAAAACGCAACAAGCAGGTTCAGGAAACAGAGTAGAACCTTGGACTATGATGCATGTGGGACCATCCTTCCACACTTCCTCGCAATGTCTGAAGGCAGAGCGCCCGCTGTAAAATGCTTCTTCAGGCGCACGCTGTTCACAACTGCCAAGCCCTCTTGTATCGGCTTTGCCCATTGCAAGCTGCACTGTGTGCGAAAATTTTCCTGAAACTACACCCTTCTTGGCACATGTAGCTTAATATACACACATTCTAGGCTGTAATGAAATGTGTGGGGTGAGAGAGGTCGCAACGACCTACTCACAGTAGCTAAGCTGGCTACAGCTTTGCCGATTGTGCTACCCATCTTCGCTGACACACTACAGTGCTACTCGTCAACTGCGTCATGGTACCGAAGCTATGACGTGCTGCGCTTCACTTTCCGACCGACGACCATGCAGTGGCTGAGCCAGCCGTACCAGCTCTCGACAGTTGTCAACTTAATGGTTTGACTCGTCAACTGCGTCATGGTACCGAAGCTATGACGAGCTGCGCTTCACTTACCGACCGACGACCATGCAGTGGCTGAGCCAGCTGTACCAGCTCTCGACAGTTGTCAACTTAATGGTTTGACGCAAAGCCTAATATTACCACATGCGCGCTTTCGCCGCGTGCTTGCAATTTTAAGACTGAAGAGCAGGTAAGTGACAAGCGCGAGACGCTGTAAGTACAGTAGCTGACCAGTTTTTCAGACTTAACGGGACCTGAAAAATGACTAGTAATCGAACAGTTCGAAAAATCCGTGAAATAAAAAGAAATCACTGTCCTGAGAAAAAAAAAACTGGCTTTAAAAATTGTGAACTTTGCCAGTTTCCTGTGTTCCATTTGCAAGTGATAACAGATTGAATTTTAGCCATGCTTTCTGTGCGATACGGTTTCCAGTCATGGTGCAAAGGCACCGCAATGGACATGCCACGCAAGGTAGGAACTGCCTGTTTCGATGGGAAAGGACTGTCGTGAAGACCAGAGAAGGAACCCAGAGGAAGTGAGTAGAAGCGAGTGCTAACGACTGCATGCCTAATCCCATGTCCCTCAACTGCCCCACACCACGGGCATTGTCTCAGCTATGGCATGGCAGGTCCTGCAGCTGACCCGCTTTCAAAACCGCGCATCCAGGCTTGCGCGCTCCTCTTTGTAGACCCCCTTGATGACAATGAAGATAATCTCATTCTGTTTAAATCCAAGCTGGCGCCTTTCATGGCAGCGGAAAACTGGTTGGTTGTGAAAATGCCTGCTTGCATCTATATTAAGTCAAAGAAACAAACTTCTGGTCAAAGAAACTATAACTATCTCCTCAGAATTGCTGGCACCTAATTTAGTCTAACTTTTAGATTCCACAGAGTTCGAAATATCGGTTGTGAAATATGTACACGCTCCCACGAGGTGCATGATGGTTCCTCAGTGAAGTCCGAAATGTTGTGCAAGTCAAAATTATTGGCCCAAAAAATCGGCTGGTGACTAGTAAGTGCTCTTTGGAAACGTCGCAATGGTTGGCCATGAGTTCAAAATACTTCGAGTAGCTAAAGTGTGGTGCAGATCGAATAAACTAGCAAGCATTTTTTAACAAATCATTTGAATTTAGTCGCACACCCTTACAAGAACTGCAAAGCCATAGCATACTAGGCAGATATCGTGTTGGGCACATCTGGCCTTCGGCATAGCTTGGCACAGTTTTGGTCATTTAAATGCTTTTGGCACTACATGGCACAGAAAATCACGATTGTATCAAAACACAAATGGCATACGCATCACTCCTGAATGGTGAATCAGAGGTCACCATAGTCACGTGAGCCGCGAAAAATGTGCGATCTCATCGCTGTTTCATTCTTTGAATTCACTACAATGCAGCCCACCTTGAGAGCTGGAATGACGAACACTTAAAAAGCAACAACTGATTTATTCACCTACTTAAAGCCTTGCATGACCTGTACTGGTCTCTGATGCCACAGTTATCGCTTGGCTCTTGTAACCGAAGCAGCATGAGAAAAGAAATTCAATTATAAAGTATTTAGCAGTCGCAGGAGAATACCATGTGTAGTAATGCCCAACATACAATATCAAAGAAGAAGACAAAACCAAAATTTGGTGTCTATGCTCTTTTAACGCAGTACAATGGCAGTAGAGTATACAGAGGCCTCTATTTTATATACACCTTTTCACACACGTGCCGATTGACTGCGGCAGCACCTGTGAACACATGCTCCTAGAGCAGAAGTGGAGAAAGTTAAGGTACGAAGCTCTTCCCCCAGTCTGGCATTGTGAGGGTTGTGAAAGGTCACAGAAAGCTGGGAGAGTACGTAATGATTCATGTATCCAAATGCACAGTGGAACGGCACGCTGATCAGTTTAAAGAAGAAAAGTAGGACAGTGTTCCATCCTGTGTTCCTTCTGTCTGGAGCATGATGCTCTGCCATGCTGTCAGAGACGTGACCCACTGCACTCACTTGGATTCCCACTCCCGCTGTGAGTTGTATGAAAGGAGCTGGGCAGGGTTGCCACGCTGGTCGTGCCTGTCGGAAGAGGGCTCGTCCTTCTTCACAGTGGCCAGCAGGCCTCCAGCTCCGAGTGGCGCAACCGACAATGGCCCGCAGCTGCCCAGTGACCCCATTCCGCCCATGCGTCTACCGGGCGTCTCGTGCCCATTCAATTCGCTCTGGTCCGAGCTCGACAGAAGCCCCTCCCAAGAGTTCACCTGCGCAGAATACAAGCCAAACATCTCCTTTGTTTCGTGCGTTCTCCTTTCTTAGAAAACCAGCAATGTATGAAGGATCTCATGCTTTATTTGTGTCCTCCCTACATTACCACTATTTAGTACGGGCCCCACTACTGCAACAAATTTAAACAAGCTGTATACAGACAAGAATCCTGCATGCAATGGCAAGAGTAAAATGCACAATTTACTGCCCCTCTCTTTAGACAGTTTACCGTACACAGATCACATGGCTTATACCAGTATATATTGTCTCATAAGTACTATATTAATGCAAAAACAATCTCCTGCTTGTTACAAAATAATCTGCCATACCCAGCGTACTGAACATCAAAAATCCCAAAATGCCGTACCAACTACGATAGACAAATGCTCCAAAATACTGTACCAACACTTCTAAATGATTACAGTAGGTTGGCCTTTTCTGAGTTTAAGCAGTTAAAACCAATGTACATTCTTGGATGATCTTCTGTTTGTATGCATATATATGCGTGCATTTAGAACTTTCTGCATAAATTTTTACGTTTGGACATGCTCTCATGCTAATAGGTTGATGAAAATGATTTCTTGATATAAGTCTGTAGCCATTTTAGAGTATGTCCTTTTACTTTCCGCTGCCACTATATTTCTAACATTTTGGGGCATGGGACCCCTCAAGCCATCGTGAACAGCTGTTCCCTCGTCCTCCTGTGCACTTTGGCTACATGATTAAAAGCATATACAAGAGGCCAGAAAAGTGCAGAAATACTGACAAACGATGTCAAAGCTCTGTGCATTATCTTACCATACAGAGGACTACAAATCTGTGTGCATGCAGAAAGAAAATGAAAGGCAAGTTTGAGCATTTTTTGAGAACAAAAATGGCCCCCCGTTTCTGTATCAAACAAGTGCTTGCACCAGATGCCAGTGCTGCATATGGCATGTCCATTGCAACACTTGAAATGGAGATTATGCCAGTACAAGGACAGCAATAGTACTCAACTGCTGCAAACTATTTGGACAGCAAAGTTACCCCGACATCAGTTTGAAATTATACCGAATGTTGTCATCAAGAGTAAACAAGCATGTGTGATCTGTAGTACGTCATTTCATGCGTAAAACATAAGATATAGGACTTAACATGCCAATGCTGCAATCGGCTACGAGAGGTGCTGGAGCAGAGGACTCTGGATTAAGGTTTTTTAACGTACTCTCGCTAGAAAAAGGAGAAAAGGTCTCACCTGACTAGAAGAAATAGTGTCTGTGCTGCCCACCATGGCGACTGGGTCAGAGATGCGACCATCCGGTGCAGGCCGAGACTTGTTTGGCGCTGACCCGCCATCCAAATGGGACCGGCTCCGTGAGCCTGACTCCTTCTTGTCCCGATGGTGGTTGTGATGCCTCTTGGTGCTGGACTTGTCGCTGGATGGTGTGGTCTCCCGTCGGGAGGCTGAACCTTTCTCGGAGCGGTTCTTGGAGGATGACGAGGGCCTTCCACGGTGCTGCCGGGAGCCACTTCGCTGGCTTGAGTATGAACTCAGGCTGCTGGGGCTGTCACATGAACGCTGTGGCTCTGGCCATGCAGACCGGCTTTCCGACTCGTCATCCGGCCGCAGCGGCTCCGCGGGCCTGCACCATCGAGGCAAATACGCCACAAGTGCATTTAGTAAATAGGGAAGGTGACAGCTGAGTCAAGTACTTTAGAATGGCATGAAGTGCCCAAGTCAGCCAACACAATAAAAAATGTCTTCAGCCAATGTTCACAGCAAGTGCACACTGCTTGTGCAGTCTGCAAACTAAAAGTGATTCAATGTGCTCCCAAAGACAGGCAACTTCTTTACAAGGACCATGTAATGCAACAGTTAAACCAACTGATGTGAAAGAAAGCAACTGAAAAAATTTCAAGTCTTGAAACATCATGTCGACATTGCAGAAAAAGATGCAACAAAAGGCTTACCTTGGTGCGGGCTCAAAAACTGGGAAGGCTATCACTAAAGCGAGGACAAATACAGGCCTTCTGTGACATGCACAGTGTAGCATGAACACTATCACAATTTATATGGCCCTTCCAAGAAAACAATGCGAGAAAGCAATACCAGTGCACTCACTCTCGTTTGGCTCGTAGTGACCCACTGGAGCTAGTTGACACCCTGCGCTTTTTCTCCAGTTCTTTGCCATTCCGGTCTTCATCTGGAGCACCTTTCCTCTTTGAGCTCGATTTGCTCTTTGCTGGGGAAGACACTGCACTGCTGCCCAGGCTTTGCTTGGATGTGTCGAGCTTTGGGCCCAACACAGCCGTCCCCGTCTCGGATGAGCGATCCTTGGAGACAGACGGCAATGGCTCCGGCTTTACTGGCCGTCCGGGTAACCGGAGGAGGCGGTCCAGCGGTATGCACACCACCACACTGTCTTTTGAAGCTGTAACAGGGGCGCTTTCCCTGACCTCGCTGCCACTGCGCTGCCCAATGGGCGACAGCAGCGAAGGAGGCTCGGGAGGAGTCCGTGGCATCCCCATCCCTTCCCTCTTGGCAATGACCGGCCCTTCCCCATCTTTATGCACTTTGGGATCACTGCGGGATGCTTTCGGTGGTGGCCGAGGCCGTGACGAAGCTGAAGCCGATGTTCGCTGCTCTGCTCGCACGTCCTCGCTGGAAGACAGGCGCCCCAAAGCAGATGGTGGCGGTGCCTCATCCTCGCTGGATGAGTCAGAGAGCACCGGCCGTTTGTGGATTTTGGAACGCTTTTCGTTGTAACGATCCGAGTGGTTCCGTTTTGAGGGCATCCGACTGACCACCGGAGGAATGCCTTCAGGTGTCGCCTCCCTGCCTACGACGCTGTCTGCCACAGGATCCGGCTTCACTACAGGTGGAAGGGATCCAGGCATGGTCTTGTTCCTTGGGTGTGGGACCATGCTGGGACTAGTCTCCTTCTTGGAAGCCTTGGATGGCCATAGCCGTTTTACTGCCCCTGGTTTTGCAGGTGGCTCGGGTTCTGACTTGGGCTGCGATGGCTGCTGCTTGCCCAACCTCATGGTGATCCTGCCATTTTGCATCTGGCAAGGGCCGCCGTCTTCGGACAGAGCGGCCGTCGCGCTGTTCAGAGGTGCGGGACGGTCCTGTGGTGACGGGCTGAGTGGCGTGGCCTGTACATGACTGGTTGGAGGCACCGGACTCCGGGATGGGCTCGAATGGACCGGGGAGAGCAGAAAATTTGCTGGCTTGGTCACAGGTGAGTGCATCAGCTCCAAGCCTTGTGGACTGGGGCTGCAAGGCAAGGCCAAGTGGCGGTCAGGTGCCGTGTTTCACCATTCACTGAGCCCAGATGTATTGTGCACAATTTTAACACCGGCATATCACTAATGGGCTTAAGTTGGAAATGTTTTCTTCATTCTAATCTTGAAACACAATAGTACCATTTAAACAAATCTGCTCTAGGCACAACCAATTACAAAGCACATTATTTATAGTGGAGTTTGTGGCCGGCACAATCAATGACTGTCAGATAAATGCCAGAGTACTAGACTGCACAACTGTAAATGCCACAAGCAAAAGGTTCCAAGGCCCTCTGCACATATGGTGTTCCATTTTTTTTTTACACGATCCATGCCAAACGAGTGACATGGATCACCCACATTGCTCCTGTTGAGAAGCCTATCCGAATAAAGTTTATTCTTTATTTTCCCGAGTTTTTGCCCCATCATAGCGAAGGAGTGAAAGTCATACCATACCTACCACTGTGGCACAGCCTGCGCTGAATCATGGACTGAAGCGAGAGGCACAACCAACTGACAAAACAAACTTGGCTTCATACCTGACGCACTGTGCAGTCAATGGCCGCTGAAACTGAAGCTGAACCAGCTCATCCTTCCTGGTGGGGGCAGTTCTTCTGAGATATTTCTCTTTAGTTTTTTTCAATAGTATAAATAAAATGCACAAAAATTTTGTGTTCTTTGAACTACTGATTCTACACTTGCAAGTTGCAAGCCTTTCTGAATATAAATCCCACTGAATACACCCTTGATAAATAAAACACGCCAAAAAGTAACCAGTCCTTAAATATTTTTGAACTTTCTATGTACAGTCTTTGCCAAAGGTAACCAGGCTGGACAGTTTGCTTCTCAGTCGTATATTGAAGCTTTTATGCCAGCCCCCAAGCATTAAATCTCTGTATGATAAGGAGAACCGTTATCGCCACCTTCCAACTTTTTGATCTTTAGGGAAGCAAACCATGCAGCCTGGTTACTTTTGGCAAAGGCTGTACCAGTTGTTGGATCTCCGAGAGTCCAAAATGAATGCCGTGTACTCAAGCAAATGCCTTTCATAAGTACCATACATTATGAGCTTTGCTGCAGCAAGATGTGTTTCTCTGCAGTCTTGACAAAGAGAGATGAGGGCCCCACCTTTTGAGCATGAGGCCCAAGTCAGCATCCCTGTTGGGGAACTGTGAGAGGATGGGGGTGAATGAGTCCTCGTCAACCAGTGAGTCTTCTGCTCGTGACTGCCTGCCCATGGTGGCCAGGCCAGCTCCCAGTCCTGCCGGAGAGCTGCGCTTGTCGATGAAGTCGGCCAGCTTCCAGCTCTGAGTGCTGCTTGGCTGCAGGTGAAATGAAATGACATGAGTGAACAACAACAACAACAACTGAAACACCAAACAGCAGAGGCCTGCCTTTCACCAATACGGCAAAGATTATATTACTAAAACGAGGTTTCTCTGGCTGATACCTGCGCTATGAAAGCATTTCAAATGCCTTTGAAGCGAATTTCATTAGACTCAATTGTCAGTCTTCAATTGCTAGAGAAGGTGTTTAAAGGGCACTGGACTGAACCGCCGTTAAGTTAACGGACATCTGCGAAGACATTCCGGACCCTCCTTCAAATAACTTCAAGATGCACTGCCTTCGAGCCATCAATTATATGTGCGTAATAAACCTGTGCTTTATGTTCACAAATTTCTATGTGCACTACATCCAATATAGCATTTTTTCTTGACTGCCGTGCACAATGTGGCTACAAACATGCCAGCTTCAGTGATAGTGCAGGTAAGAAAAAGAAGAAAAGTCTGTTCTTCAAGCTCATCAACTTCATCTTTCGCTATCTCAATTTTGGAGCTCATCTGTATAGTTAGCCGCCATCCTAAAAGCTAAGTGAAAGCACTGATTGGTGGTGCTTCTTCTACAGTTAGTTAACTCTGTTAGTAAAAAAGTGGAGATGACAAGCATCCCAGATGAATGAATGGAAAGCAAAGCAGACAAAGTGCAAAAAAAAATGGAATTTAGCCTGACAAAAAATAAAAATAAAACAGAGGCGCCTTAATGCACAGCTAGCCCAGGTTTGTGAAGGTTGCCACAGACCCCACACGCCAAATGGCTCCTCTCGTATTATGCCCTGTCACAAACACTTGTAAACATTTACTCTGAACCGTTCGCTTAATTCCCTCTGCTTGAGTGATGTACATCCAGTAGCTTTCCAATAATGCAAACTTCATTTAAACAAGAACCGAGTACATTCCATGCTAATCAAACACTCCGGCATCACCCCATGAAACCATATAAGACTGTCTGTGCAGACACATATACTCTTCATTCTTAAGAAACCTTCAGCAAAGGTACAAGGTCATATAAGGTCACTGAAATTTAAGAAATATAGTTTAGGGGAAGAGAAAGTAAAAGGAGAGAGCACAAAAGTTCATTACTGTTTCATCAGTAAAGCTCGCTCCCCCCCCCCCCCCCCCCCCCCCCCCCCCCTCCCATCGGACAGCCAGAACAAAAAGCAATGGGTGCCCACAAAGGACAACACACCTCTCGGCTTGTCTCTGGTGCAGATCCTTCGCAGTCAGAACTTTCAGAGTCGCTCCCCGAGCCCGAAGCAGAGGAAGAGTCATCAGAGTCACTGGAGCTGGACTCCGACGACGACATCTTCTCAACGAGACTCGGTGCCGGAATGATGTTCTCATTGAAAGGTGGCCTGTAATGGCAGTACAGGCAAAGGAACTTCAGCAAATGTTTTCCAATATTTTTGGTCTTTGCCTCCAAAAGACACTAACATAAATCTCGGGGACAGCAGTGTTCCAGAGACGTGGTAAGAAGAGAGAATGTAAGGCCCACATAAAGAGTTTTCAATCCATTAATCTGCATCAATATATTGCCAATCACACATCAAACAATGTAATACTTGAACCATTAAAATTTGCAGGTAATGTATACTACAGAAGCAAAAGCTTAAAATAGAATTACTAAACGTAATTTGTAAAACGAACAACAGACTGGCCAGTAGTGTCACAGTGGATATGAGCTCACTGTGTTGGTGCCCCATCAACACCTCACACACAACAGACACCAGTTTAACAGACAAGCACTATGTATATCATAAATAACAAAAGGTTTCATCAACGGACAAGGGCACAGCTATGAAACAGCAATTACAGGTAACTATTGACAACTGATTTGTGTTCACTGCAGGCTAGTATGCCGGGGACTCGAGGCATCGGGCACTGAAAAACGAATGGCATAAAAGTGTGCCCTAGACTATTCTGTTTAGTATGTAACATGCTATGAAACTGCGACATTGTATTCGCATCAACACCAAGATTCAAAGCCTCGAGATCCTTCCTGGCATAGAAAAGGAGGGCAGTTTTTAAAGGCACGCGACCTGAACGTCATCAAGTCCCATTTCCGAACCTGGCACATATTCGGGCGCCCGTGCCCTCAGGGGCGGTCGCAACCTACCAATTTTGGAAGGACATGCCCGCTCATTTGCTTCCCATTATTGCAGAACAACGCATCCATTGCGGGGGTTTACTCTTTGCAACCGACTTTCGATGACACCAAGCGACTGCGGAGGCTCAGACGTTGTTGTTCATTCAGGGGCTGCATCGAAGCAGCACCGCTCGCTCGGGATGAAAAAAAAAAACAAAAAACAAGGGGCTCCGGCTGGTCACGGTGGACAAGACGTGCACTGCCACACTTCCTCCAAGGTGAGCCGAGTTTCCCCGTCCTTCGCGGCGCGTTGAGAGAGACAGCACGCCAGCAACGACGGCCGTCGGCGGTTGCGCAACACTCCAGAGTAGGGGCTGGGACGAGGGCTCCGACTCAGCGCGCCGAGGTTCGCCCTCGCGCTCGATTTTTTGCTCGCGCCGCAGGGAACGGAACAAGCAAAACACATCGCGGCGGCGAGGGCACCTCCGCACGTCGCCGGTGACGGCGCGAGTAAAAACATCACCGCAGCAGCCCCGAGGGCGTCGGCCACGGCTAGGTGCTGCTCGGGAGCAGCAGTTGTCTATCCGCCGCGCCGTGGTGCCAGTGTAGAGAATGGCAGGACTAAGGCCCCCTCCCGTAGACTTCCAAACAACAGGCCTGTCTCTCCTGCGCCACGTCCACCCTGTAACATACTACAATACTAACCTCCCTGCCACCCTCTGCTATACGTCTGCACACCGTCACCAGTGACGCGCTCTCCACACTGCATGCCCTGCACATGCCAATTTCGCCCTCTCGATTTCAGCTAGGATGATGTCACTACCTAGCGTTCCTTCCCTGACCCTATCTACTTCCAACCCCTTTCGTTAGTCTCTTCTCTTTTCGGCAAAAAAAAAAAAAAAAGTTTCACTCGAATCTAGACGCCTACACTTTCCTTTCAAATGATGCGTCTCCCTTTTTTTCCGCCCCATTTCTCCACCCGCGAGGGCCAGGGCGACCACAGCAACAATTAACGAAGACGTTTCATCGCTGATTGTAGCGGGAAAAACATCGAGCGCACTGCAATCAACGCGCTCCACCCGCTCGTTCAGATTAAAAGGAAAAAAAAAAAAAAGACTGGACGCGCGTCCCAACCCACGCCGACTGGCAACTATAACGACGTTATGACGCAAACGCGCATAGCTTCGCTATCAGCACCTCCCGTCCAGCTAACACCAGCGACTTCCGGCTGCAGTTTCCGTCAGCTTCTAATGCACCACCTCACTTGCCCAGGGGAGGCCTAAGAGACAGCCTGGGACCCCGGGCAGCAGTCCACTTCACTCCCTTACGTAACGCTACAGAGGGGCCCATGACGCAACCCAGCCGCGACTGACTCGGAAGCGGGGCCGTGACGCAATTCGCTAACCACAGCAGAAGGCACGGCGGAAGGGAGCCGACACACAGCAAGGCGAGCGAGACGTCACGACGGAGGCACGGCGACGGATAGCGCAGGTTCCTACCGAAGCTAAACGCAACGGACAAATCTCGCAAGGCATTCACGACTGATGAGTGGCAGAGGGAGTTTACAAATACAGAGTTAATTTTTCAACACGAATCTTCTTTCGTCCTTCCTTATTGATAGTGGCACCGCCATGATCTGCGAGTCGACCGCTGTGGATAGGAACCTAAGGGCTAAAGAAAAAAAAAAGACGGCTCTGCGTGAATTATGTGCACATCTGGCAAGCGTAAAAAGCCAGGACACAAAAGACGCGGAATTGTGAATGGGGGAAAAGCAGTAACTGTCGCGTAGCACAGGCAGCCTCAGGACTCTCCTCCTCCCCGGGGGGTGAGAGCGCAGTAGCAGGCCTCGCGAAGTCAAGCGTCGGAGCGGTAAAAGCATATCCTGCTTCATCGAAACACTGATTGGCCACTTCCGCGAGCGGCCAATCACCGGAAGCCATTCTCCGCCGTCGACAGAAGAGCGGAGGGCGAGGGCAAAAAAAGGAGAGGCGCCGCAATCAGAAACGCCGCCGCAGCAAACTCCGATCCAAGCCCATGCGGGAGCCGATTATGGAGAAAGGATTGGCCGCAGAGAAAGAAGGAAATAACAAACGAAAGAAAACAGAAAAGTGCGGCGCGCTCGGAAGAAAGCCTGAAGCCGCCCGCCGTCAAGCCACGACAGCGCGCTCGCTCGTCGGCCTTGAGAGAGAGTGAGTAGGAGAGAGAGAGAGAGAGAGAGGCCGCTTTGTGACTTGCCGCCGATGCTGTCTCCCCCGTTGTTCGTGACTTCTCCGCCGGCACACCTCTGCCACCGGGGGGGAGAGGTTACTTGCGCATACCCAAAGCTACCGAGACGTCGAGATCCCAACAACGCAGGCTCTACAGCGCAGTAAAATATGCGGACAGGGGGAAGGCCAGGACGGCACTTACCGACACTTGAGGCCTCCTCTGTTCGGGCCTTTAACTGGGCTATTTGTTACCACGAGATAGAGCAGCCAACTAGCTGCCAGAGACCATCAAAATTATGCAAGACGCAACGCCATACGTGGCCAGACCACGAAGGTGCACTTACGTGTTCTTGGATATGGAGAAGCCAAGCGAGGACGAAGTCTTCCGAAATGGTAGCTCCTGCGTGGCCTCCTGCGTGGACTCCTGTGAGGGATGAGAGAACGGTTGCGAATAAATTCAAAACTACTAACGTCCGGAGAAACTAGAGCATCAAACGCGCACGCATGCACGAACGTGAAATGACGCCCCAAGCCATACCACGCGCAAACAAGGCTCGCGAACGTACGCATCATGCGCCAACCACGCCAGCGCAGATATCGCGGAACTGAGCAAAGAACTAATCCCTCGTGAGTCGAGGAAAGCGCAAGGCGGCGACACAACACCAGCTCCTCCAACGCGACGCTCTCACAGTCGAGGTGGGTTCGGAGATTGTGCGACGACGTCACCCTTTCACAACGCAACAAATGGCAACGCCCCAGAGCGTGCACTGAACTCATCAGGACACGGACCAGCGAGCAGGCACGCGCTGCCGTATTCACCCAAGACCGCACGAGGACATTCAGTACGGCGCAGCGAAGTCGGCGTGCAGTCGACGGGAGATTGCAGCAGCATACCTACGTTTATCTAAGGCCACGGATTCCGTAGACTGATCGACCTCGAAAGCTCGTCGGTCATTGCCTGTTTTAACGCGACTACGAGCTCCTTTTTTTTTTTATCAACAGTTGCACAATGAAACGAAAGCTGAACCTTCCCCAGAAAAAAAAAAATTTGAAAAATTTACCGCCACGGGTTGGCACAGTTATCGTTCCTGCCGCTGGGCTCCTTTCTCGTGGCCTCTTTATCTGTACTTTATCCCTTCGTTCTCCGCCGCCAATCAACTAACCTCGCCTCGTTATCTCCACTTGCTGTATATTCAACTACGCTCCTTGGCTGCTTTTCAAACTCCGAAGATGCTCTGCCGGACCTCCGCGCCTGTTCCGTCAAATCGGCGTTGGGGTGCCTTACACACTTCGTCAGGAGCTTTCCCCGTCTTGCGATCTGCGACCATTTCCATCTACGTTTCCAAACTCCTGCCTGGAGCGTTTCGTTCTCAAAACCCAACGGTAGCATCGACATATGAACAGCTTCCCTTTTATTTGTAAAGAACGAAAAAGAAAAATGCTAAGGTCGCAACCCTTAGCCATCCCTATAGCGTCCTCATCCCAGACTACGCAGGGTGCTTAGGACGTGGCACCCGAGAGAAAAAGATTTCACATGGGCGGTTTTTCAAAGCTCGAAATCGCCAGCGGATTTTCGCTAGCATGAAATGCTCCGACACCCACGCACTTTGTAGGCAGTTCTCAATTCGTTCTGTTGTCTTTGTATCGATTTAGGGCATCGAAGCATAATGTCTGGTGAGCTCGGTTCAGCCCGACGGTGCTAAACCAAACAGGGCACGATGCGTCCAACTAATTCCACCAAGACAGCTCCGGACACAAGCAAGAATTGATTACAACCGCGCTCGAGGCGCACGTCGCGTGAGTTCCCTCAATTTGATCATTAACCCTCCAGTAGGCTGTCACTCTCTCTCTCAATCGCGCGCGCGCGCGACCAGGCCAATACGAAGCGACACTCCCGGCGAATAAAGGAAGAGACCGGCGTTAGGAACAAACTGACATTTCGCGCGGGCCAAAAGTACAGAGTTCACGACCAGCGACCGGCACTGAAAAAACGCTGCGGCCGCTTTCCTCCTTCCCTTTCCCTCTCCCACAACCCCGTTGTGGGTGCAGAGCGCGGGCGAGACTCGCGTCTGCCTGGGTGGGTCGTCTGTGCCGTGTATCGATATAAGGGACACCGTAAGTCGCCGGGATGCCAGCAAAGGCTACGCGCATCAACTTCAACCGTCACGACTCCGTCGGAGTAGCACACAGGCAGAGCAGCTTATATCCTTACCGCTTTCCGGAGAGCTCTGAAAAGCGCGTGCAGAGAGAGAGGGGGAATAAATGACGCGGCCCGAGCGGACACGCTGCTCACCTCTTGCTCTTTTTCTTCGTCAGACTCGCTCACCTCCAGGTCATCCTGGAGACTGCTGCCCCTGTCCGAAGAAATAAGACGGCGTAATTAGCAACTGCCCAGTCTCCCCACACAGGCAAAAGTGTCTCCCGGAGGAGCCTAAAGTATACTGCTCAAAATCAACAACGCGGAAAGCGTTCAGTTAAGGAGCCTGGTCGGCACCAGACGGCGTAACGATCGCCGCATTCTCACTCGTATCCTTTGTTTGACAATAAATTTAAAAAAAATCCCCGAAGCTGATTATTCGCGACACAGTCGTATTAACACGAACTCTACACAAGCGGGTAAGAACAGGTGGTAAAGTAACGGTAAAGTGACTTGCTCAACTCGCTTGGCAGGGCAGGGTGGCGCTATTTCGACCTGACGTCGAACAATCGAACATACACTTCCTTAAAAGCACACTGAACCATCTTATCTGCCTGCTGTCGCCTCTGCCGACGCAGACATGGCGCCCCGTATTATTACATAATATTGCATGGCATGTCTTGTGCTTTTCAAAACGTAGCTTTCTCATTAAGACAACGGCAAGAGCAGCAATTCGCAATGCCGCAGCTGTTCTGAAAATGGTAGAGAGAAAGTTATATCCGACGCATAATCTGAAGACGCTTGAACAACTTTTTACAACGTCTTCAGAGTACGCGTCGGATATTCTCTCTCTCTGAAGACGTTAGACATTGTTCAAACGTCTTCAGAGCATGCATGGAGCGACTCATTCATCCCCGAAATCACCGACGGTTGTTGGCGTACAACAGGCGTACAGGGAGCTGGCACGCCACTCCCACCGTCTGTCTAACCACACCTCCATCACGCCTACGTCAGCCGTTAGTCACACGGGCTACCATAAGAGGGCGCCAGCGTTGCAACTTCACCGCCACCTACTGGCGCCATTATCGTAAGCACTAGATCTCACTGTCGTATAAAGTGAAATAAATGTCATAATCGCGTTGCTATCCTTCGTTCATGAAAGGCGAAGACCATTTCGATTTTCATTTAAGGCCACAGAAAATCGACGATCGAAACAAGTAGTCCTAAGAGTTACAGGCCATCGATGATAAAACTTTCTTAATGTGTATAAAGTAGGGCTCTGGGTGGCACAGCACGAATTAAGTCAGATGCTCGCAAACGTAGAAGGTGCAGGGAAACTGAGTTTTGGTTCTGTGCGATATCAGTGCACGTTACAGATCCCTAGGTGGTCTAAATTGTTCCGGAGCCCTCCACTACGGCGCCCCTTTCTTCCTTCACTCCCTCCTTTACCTCTTCCATTACGGCGCGGTTCAGGTGTCCCCCAAAATGTGAGACACATACTGCGTCATTTCCTTTCCCCAAAAACCAATTTTCATTGCGTAAATGCAGCCAACGACAAAATGCCCCGCTTCCACAGAACTCGCGAGTCGAATGGACCACATACTTTTTCTCGCTTCTATCGGTCCCTGTACCCAACACCTTTCCGACGCGTCCTCGGTAAACGTAAAGGAGACAGAGCGCAACTAACGGTTCCCTTAGGTCACCAGCTAAGAGGAACCGGCTTCGCAGCAGACGATCCACGACACTGTCGCGGACAGCAGACACACCACAACTCGTTCCGACGTAATAACCAGTACAGGCACAAGCCAATCAAAGCGAACGTCACCCGTTCGAACCAACGACGGCAGCAAAGCAACACAAGCTGCAGCCAAAAAAAAAAAACAAGCGCACAAAACTCAAACCAAGGCGCGGTTGGGAGGTATCGACCCCCCCCCCCCCCCCTTCCCCTTATCCTCCAATATCCGCCAGTGCCAGGTCGCATTAGTGGAACACGGCCTATTCCAACGTCGGGTACCTCCGAAGGAATGCGTACAAGACACGTCACCCGCGACGCGGCGCGCACAAAGTTGCCTGCATTAATTACTCCTAATTAGCGCTCGCCTACGGGAAGAGCGGTACGTACACCGCCCGCCCCGCCCCCTCTCTCCCAATCCCCTTCTCCCAGCCACAGCATAGCCGGCGAAAACGATCTGCGCACACTGATTAATAATGCCCCAGTCCTCCACGGAGAGCGCTTAGCGCCACCGCGTCACTTCCGTCAAAGTTCCCGCGTCGCTTTTATTCGCTTCTTTCGCGCGCTTCCACCTCTCTCTATTCTCAGACGAGGAGGCCAAGGTCTCTCTCTCTCTCTCTCTCTCACACACACACACACACACACACACACACACACACACACACACACACACACACACACACACACACACACACACACTACGGACGAAACCGCAACACACGGTAAACCCATTTACTGGATACTTGCGCGCGCGCGAGCTTCAGCCTTTGTAAAAACGCGGTCGCGAGCACTTGTTTGCACAGCGGGAGCGGACATTTACTCTTCTATTTCCTCGACGGCACGGCCGCGGTGGTCGCGAGGAAAGCCTGTCGTTATGCTAGCTCCCGTGCCAAAAAGTAGAAGAAACAAAAAAACGCCGTTGCACGGCTGCGTGTCACGTGCGTCCTCCCGAAGAACAATTCCCCCAAGATAAGATGACCCGGCCGCTAGTCAGACGCCCATGACCGCAAATCAAAACCCGCGCCTATGTAGAACGCCGCACAAACCGCCAACAGCGCTTAGCTCAACAAAGCTGTCTTCGAAACCCACGGAAGCCCACAGGTCGCCGGTATAATTAATGCAAAGGCGGAAACCAGAGACTCTCCTCTTAACGCTGTCCTACTCACGCTGATGACACATTACCGCACGCTTACCTCACGAAGCTAGGCTTCTCCGCCGTCACGTGGGAATGGAAACTGAACAGGTCGAAGGGGAAATCATCAGTAGCAAGGAAGGACTACGCGTGCGGCAAAGAACACACGAGCGGTGTTCAGGGAAGTTCCAGCGCCCAACGGAGCGCGGCGGCGATACGTACGACTTGTGAGGCAGGTAAAACGGCGACGTTCGCACAATGGGCACGAAAAACGGAGAAGACAATGGAGGCTTCTCACGGAGTAAGCCGATTAAGGGGGGTCGACTACTAAGGACAGACATAAATAAATATAAACGAACAGGCCATCCGCAGTGGCTGAAAGAAAGAAAGGATTACCGCGACATAGCTGCGAGCACGACATTTACTGCAGTAGGAGATTACAGGGACAAGCAGTGAATCGTGAAAGCGGGAGGAAAAAAAAAGAATGAAGATGGGAAAAGAAATAAAACAAAAAAGTACGCAGCGCCCTCAGCGAGCCGGGCAACACAGGTCGCCTGTGCGGTCGCCAGGTCCCGGCGCAGTACGGGACATGCGTACGGTAAACACAAATGGCGCGAAGGCGGGAAAACATCCGCACAAGCTCGCTCGTTCAGCCACGCCTCTGCATTGGAACCCCCACGCCAGCGCGGGCCCTCTCCCACGCGGCTATTGTTCGTCTTTCCTTTCCTTGCTGCGTCGCGCTCGGCCAAGCGTGGCGCAACCCGCGAATCAATAAAAGGAAAGCCACCTCTGCTGACGAACAGCAGTAATTGGCGCCGTCCGCCCCCGATGAGCCGCATTCAAACGATCCATTAGCGGCGCGAGCCAGACGGCCCGGCCGCGCGCAAGGCGCGAAGCCAGATACCAGCGCCTCGAGCGCCGAGAGAAGCGTCTTTTTGGCGCGCTTTCGGGTGAAAGCCCGCGCGGCAGCTGCTGCGAGCCAGCAAAGATACGCGTCTCCCGACGAGTACACCGCGTAGGGCGCACATGTGCCTGCCGCGAGAGGGCTCGAGCTCGCTGACGGCGGCGCGTAATTCAGGCAGGACTCTCACGCCTCGCTAGCTGCTCTCCCGCAACACTCTATATGTGCCTACGAGCAATGATTCTGCGCCGCCACTGCTAATACCGTCTTCTTAAATAAAGTTTACCTCCTCCCACCGTGGAAGGCTGCACAGCTCCCACTCCTATGAACCTCTGTCGACGAAAACGTGGTCACACGGGTCCCCGGCCGCCGCCATATTGGACACTGGACTGCGCTCGCAGTACACTTGTTATGGGGGCTTAACGTCCCAAAGCGACTCGGACTATGAGGGACGCCGCAGTGAAGGGCTCCGGAAATTTCGATCACCTGGGGTTCTTTAACGTCGTGCACCGATATCGCACAGTACACGGGCCTCTAGAATTTCGCGCTCGTAGTACAGTATATTACAGGAAAGGGTTGAGAATTTAGTCACTCCCCACGTTCTCCCCACAGTCCAGAAAGCCGGTTTTCCCGAGGGTCGTGAAAAGGTCTACACCTATACGTATGGACCTCCTGCATGTTTGTAAACAAACGAGGTGGCGCTGCAGTCGCTAGCGAGCTCGTGGTAGGCAAAAGGTCGGGGAGTGGCGTCGCGGATAGGTGTTGTGCGCGGGTTTTCAAGGCTTGTAGGCGCGTTTCCAGTTTCTGCGAATCGTAGCAATGGTCGATGCTTCCAACTTAGTAATTTGTAGAAGTACACGAGCTCGCGTTGTCCACGTGCGGCCTATAAAGAGAAATAGTTTGCCACTGTGTATTGTATATATGGTTAGTAGTAAACATGTAGAAAGCGTTCCTGCCGTTTATTTATGCGCTAGGCATTGAATAAAACAAGTTTTGACACTCTGCACTAGCCGGAATGATTTTACTTCGGGACAGCAGTGAGGGGAAGTGCTGGCCTTGTTTCGTCGGAGCAGACATGCGCTCATCGTCTGCTAGCTGACATATACGTACGTGTCGCGGTGCGCGAAAAGTGGGGACAGAGTCGTGTCCCCGATCTCCTGTCTCGCTTAGCGCTGTTTTTAGCCGCATGACCACGCACCAGCCAGGCCGACTTGTCCTCTTGTTAAGCTGGTCAATTTGGTGAAAATTTTTGATTTCTAGAATTATTTTCTTTCCTAGCCCTGAAGTCTAGTTTCGTGACGAAAAATTATAGCAAAATAATGAGTACAAATTTATAAATTACGCTTTTTAGAAGTGTGGTCGTCAAAAATCTTGAGGTAATTTCTTTGATTTCAGTGCCGCATTTCTTTGACCAAAGCGAAAGCGAAGATGCCATAAACGAGGGAATAAACTTTAAGGTTCGTTTTCTGACCTCTCACATTTTCTGCGACTGGATCACTCACCTTCGTAATTCGCATGAAAATCAAATGATTACATTTGTCGCAAACTATTCCTGAGACGTTGAGGAGCGTAATAAATCTCTCGATTTTTTTTCCCCTACACGTGCAGTAAGTACTGTGTTAGTTATTTCCTGTAAGAAACGTTTTCATGTAACTATGCATGCATAAGTACTGATCATATAGAAAAAACTAATCGCGTCATCGTACGGAACAGGGCTTTATGTACATGCTGGCATAAAAGAACTGCGCACTATCTACTCAATTATTTGCGACCTTCGGGGGACTTGACGACGGTGTTAATTATAATTACCCAGAACTGCACCAGGTATAGCTATAAATAGAAGGAATTACTGAAACTAGCGTAGGAATTTCACATTTGCACCAAGTTTAGTTACATATCGCATGCATGAATAACGAAAACACTTTTCATTGCCGCGTCCCGTCTCAATCTCGCCACGTGTCTGTTAGTAGCACGCCTGCGGCTGCTTCTTTGCAAACAAGCTTCGCGATCATGTACTACCTCATGAAACATGACACATGAATGATGCAATGAAAAAGCATATGGCGTTTAGCACACTTAAGGTACGCTATTCTAAGCACACCAACGCGACCGCGCAAGATTGGCACAACTTACCAGACTTCTTTCTACTCGAATGAAATAATTACGTCGTCATATCAAGAAAGAGTTTCAAGTAAATATTAAATGACACAAAACGCGCCATTAAAACATGGTGTGCTATTAACAAAAAAACGCATTCCTTGGGGGCGAGTGAACCTGTCGGCGCCTCGTGCACTCCGGCTCAAGGTGATAAGTAGTTACGTGTGCAGCTGCATATGTGTTTTTTTTTCCTTGAGCAATTATCAGCCTACTATCCTGAAGTTCAGGTGAATGAACGCAGTAACTTGCATGCTATTAAGTGCATTGAGTGGCAGTGCCTATCGACTCCCAGACTTCGCGCTTTACTACCGTGGCCCAATGCCTGTTAGCCAGTTTCCGAATGCGGCATTTATGCGCGAGAAACCTATCGAGGCTAATTTAATATTTTTTATGCTACTACGCGGATCCAGCAGTGACGCAGCTGGTCAATATATGCTGCTTCTGCAGTGCACAGGCTTGAAGCAGCCGCCGGTAACTGCGGCAGCTGCGGTTGGCACGGGCAAGCGGAACCTGTTTTGCCTACCATGCGAAAGTCGCTGCTAACATCAGCGCCACCGCATCTTCGTGACGTCGCGGGGTGAAGGAGGTCCATAGGTTAACGCCAACAGCGGTCAGCTGCGGCTATCGCGCAGAGCGTCCCGGGATCCGCACGTCTTCTCCTTTGACGCGGCAGCCTTCCCACTGTCAAGCCGCTCATCGGACCCGAGCACCGGCGAACCGCGGCGCGTAGGACGCGAAAGCGGCCCGCGGTTAGCGGCGCAGCGAAAACGGGGTCTCTGCCGCATCGCATTGGTCTCGCATGCGTGGCTGTCCCCAAGGTCGAACGCGCAGCGCCGGGCAGAATGGTCGACGCCGCCAAAAGGGCCAGCCGCAGTTTCGAACTCCACCGATGGGGGAGCACACCGCGGACGAGGCCGGACGGCACAAGGTCAGGTCGAGGACACGCGCCGCGCGTGAAAAACACCTACGCCGACGTCTCCGAGCGCGGCGGCACAAAAGGCCCCACAGCTAGCTCTTCGCAACTCCGCGAAGCCTGAAGGAGCGAGGACGCGACGTTTTCTGACGCCGCAAGGCAACCTCGCCCTCAGACCACGCGGCGCAGCAATAATAATTGTTTTTTTGGGGGGAAAGGAAATGGCGCAGTATCTGTCTCATATATCGTTGGACACCTGAACCGGGCCGTAAGGGAAGGGATAACGCGGCGCAGCAACGAGAATTCGGTGAAACCAACTACGACGATCACAACATTGGCTCTCGACCGGTTGAGCGAAAATGGAGCACTTGGGGTGTGCTTTGTAAGACAACATGAGTGCTTGCAACCGCGCGATTAGGAGACACTGCCGCATTTACTACTTCCTCCGGAGTTAGCAGGCTAATGACGCCAAAATAATTGTTTTAGGATTTTAAAAAAAAGAGAATGCAGTGCTTCTCTGACTGCCTCGCTAGGCCACGCCACTAAACTACGCGCAGTCCGGTGTAATTAAGAACACTCTAGCCCCGGTAACGTCGGCCTAATGTCACTCTATACTGAAGATATATGAACGTAACGAATACTGCACAGTGGGAACTATACGTATAGAAGGCTTACGTTACCGGGACATACGGTAGAGGTAAGTGTGCAGTAGTAGGGCGGAGGGGGGCGTTATGCCTTCTGCCCCATCGGGAGCGCCACCACATCCGGCAACACCAGGATCGCCACCCATGAATCCAGTTCACGCTCTGCGACTGTCTCCGAAAGAGACAGTTGCACGCCCTGCGCGCATTTTTTTCCCCCAACAACCAGAACCACTCGTGGCCTCCTCCACCTAACATGTCGGGCGCGCCCCGCTGGCTTTCCAGCCACACGAGGAAGCGCCCGGCCAAGCCGCCACGACAACGTCGCTCTTTTAGTTTTTTTTTTATCTGACAGAGCGCACCATTCTGGTTAACTAACTGCGCCGCCGCACTTCCAGCGCTCATTCGACGGCGCAAACAATAGCTATTAACGCTAACGGAATCGCGTCATCTGGCTGCGAACCCGCGGCAACGAGGAGGGGACCCTCATTATGCCGCCGGCCTTTCTCCCACTACGCGCGCATACCATGCACTGCCGCAGTAGAAGGAAGTGTGCGAGCATTTCTTGGGCCCACGTCCAGGAAAATTTCTCACATACTTGGGTCGCACAAGCTCAACATGCCTAGCTAGCCCTTCTAACCAGCTCGGCCCTTATCTCTCAGCCTAGACGGCGACGAAGCCTGCCTCTCTCTCTCTCGTCGCCAATGTAGAGATTTCGAATGAGGGACTCGATGTCTTGGGGGTCCCGAGGAAATGGCATGCCCCAACGATACGGATGCATGCACCGGGGACATTTAGAATAGGGGTTTTCTCTACGCAACGTCGCCAGGCTTGGGATCGCTGACTGCAAGCACCATTGCGGTCAAGAGGAATGCTAAAAGGTAAATCTAACAAATTAAAATGTTTTTTTTTGTTTCACATATTTGGTGACTTTTCTGCAGCACTCAATACGCATACAATAACCCCAGCAAGAGCCACAAACGAAGAATGTTTTCGACATTCTATTGGACTGTTGGCCACGTGCAGCGCCGCCTCGGGGGGGAACGCGCAATGGTAACTCTCGAAAATGTATTTATTTTCAGTTTTGTTTACGTCCGCGCGAATAAAAATTGCTGCATAAATAAAACAAACGGTGTGTTAACGGAGCACCAACTCTTTGTGACCCCTTTTTCTGTACCGATATCACTCCCTCGTTTGAAGCGGAGATCAGTGATTTGAACCTCCCGCGCTTGCTGACATCAAACGACGCGTACTCGCTAAGCCTAGCAGCCGTACACACACGAAAGCAATGTGAAAATTTGGCGCGTTTCATGGCTAGCAGAAGCAGGAGGAAAAACATTCATTGAAACCATAACAGAAAATTGCTCTTGAGCTTGGCTTCCCCATTCCAGGACTCCAATGGCCTTGGCCGCCCGGCGAACTTGCTGGTTAAGTGCTTGTTGACTTGTCCGGATATCGCCGGCTAGCTGTACTTCCCACCGCTCAAATGACGTGCACTGCGTCTTTAAGTTTTGTTGCTTGCTCCCACACCCCCAAGAAATGTGAGAGAGCGTGGGACGGCCCCAGCACCAGGGACAAGTGCTGAAATGTACTGTCTCCCGCACCCCCACGAAATGTGCTGAAATATACTGTCGGGTATAGCCTATTATATCTGTAGGGATTTGGGAGTTGGTCTATATTAGCAGAGACCTTCAATAGCTTGTACAAGTGCTACTGCATCTTCTGTGCTAAGTGGTGCTTGATAGGTCCTGCGGTTCGGCCGCTGTGCCTCGAGGCGTTCGCTAAAATTTTGAGCCGCGGCCATGTTCAGACAACGCGAAAGCTTCGTGCGCCTTTGTTTTGCCGCGAACGTGAGACACGATGTAGCGGCAGCGTCGCATCGGTGGCGAAGCTAGAGGACCCGCTTCAACGGGCGCCGACATATGTTGCCCGAATATAGAGCAATCTTGGGGTTCAAGCTATTTAGGCAAAAATAGCGGTCGCCGCTAATGTGAACTCTAGACCTAAGGCGTGCCTTTCGGGGAGCCCTATTCTAAACCTCTATAATGTCCACTCAAGGCGCGCTCACCCTAGCCCCTCCACGTGCTATCCACGAATCAATTCACTGAACGCCGATGCCCTGCTATTTGTTAGCGCGGCACTGCGCGCGGGGCCCAGGCTCTCCTGTTTATTTTTCCTTTTAGGCTGCGCGCTTGAAGCTCATTCCCAGTTTTACATCTTCGCTATGCTCGACGTATAGCAGTTATGTCAAGTAGGGAACACACACACACACACACAAAAGGCGATTTTTCGCTTTTGCCCGGACAATGAAGCGGCAGCGAAGGCTGCAACGCAACAGTACCCATTCCCCCAACTCATCCACACCTTTTGGTAACGGAAAAAGAATTGCCCCCTTGTTACCGTTATGGATTGGCAAAAGCGACGTATAGCATAACGCAGCCCAACACCGCTACGTAAATAGCAAAAGGTGGCATCAACCGATGCGCACACACTGCGGGCAGCCGGACGACTGACCCCCCGTGCAGTGTGGCAGCCGCGGGACGCAACGCTATCCGGTCCGTCCATCGGCCCCGCGAATGGGCTGATCGATTTCCAAGGCGGAGAGAGCGTGAGCTGTATTCGCTTCGCCACGTGTCTCTACGCCGATCACTCCGCCATAGCCACATACACTTTCCCATTAGATGGCACACACATGGCTTCATCTCGATGGACACAAGCATGCACGGCTGCACCCTAAGGGATTTGCTTTTTTTTTTTTCTCGTAGGAGCGGTGATATGTAGCACGACGGTGCTTTAGTAACAAAGGCGCTCGGCAGCCTTTAGCACGAGTCTTTGGCTTCGATCGGCCCTCGGCGATGGTGCCATTCCCGTAGACGCAGAATGCAAAGTCCAGATGGTGCAAATTAATTCCTGAGCGCCAACTACGGCATGTCTCGTTGGACCACAGCGCTAGCCCCAGCACAGCGTTGCTTTGGAGGGCAAACATTAACTACTCCTACAAATAAAGACGAAGAATTAAAGAGTGCGCACCCCGTAACTAAACGTCACGGAATCCACACTAAGAAACCCTACCCGTGCACAGGCTAAGCAAATTCGATCAGGACGCTAATCGTTCGGCACGGAATACAGATTTTGGAGGAATTAACGTAGAAGAACTGCTGCCAATAATACGCTGACTGCACTATTCGACCACAAAAGCAGGCATCGAATACCTCCCCCATCCCTTTGAGACTGCCAGTCGAGTCCTCGCTCCAAGGCCGGAAAAAAAAAAAAAAGGCGCGCGACAGCCGCAGCTGAGGCGGCAGCAGCGCGCGTGGACCACAGCCGGGCGCTTTTCACTCGGCGGCTCCCTCCAGGCTACGCAGCACGCGAAACATCTGTTGCCGGCGGCGACAATCAGTCACGCCCAGGGGGTGACGCAAGATACGCCGCGGCGGCTGCATCCCCCCCCCCCCCTTCATTTAAGGCCCGGGCTGCACGCGAAGGCGCCGTCGCCGTTAGACCTCCTGCGAGAGTCGTTCCAATTAATAACGCCGGACACCAGGCGTCGCCGGCGCAGCGCACATCACCCCCGCACGGAGTTGCTAAAACACTGCCTCCCCCTCCGCTATTATCGATGGTCCCGACACCCAGGGTTCTGCCGACGAGTGAAAACAGGAAGATAAGCAGAGAGAAATGTAAACAAGGCAGCCTCTCCCTAAGCCACAGCCAGACACGTTGCGAGTTTCGATTGTATCCCTGTAATTGACGCGCCGATTCTGCTGGCTAGCGATAAGCCGTGAAAATAAACACGCGGCACCACGCGACATGGTGGTGCACCCCTATGGATACAACAGGGTCGAAACTCGTTGCGCACGGCACAAGGTTATTTTGTCCTTCGCCTCGTTTCTTTCCGAAAAAAAGAAGCCTGCTATACCTCAGCCCGCTGGGTTGCCAAAATGTCATTGCCTAGTTCATAAGGAGGTTTTTGTTCGACATCGGTTCGATAAGGTATTTCGATAAGGGCGGAGTCACCCTTAGCCGCAGTCTGCCGTGAGTGAGTGGCGAAAGAAAGCGGAGCACGCCTAGACAGAACAGCGCACGGGACATTTCTACGCAGCAGAAAGGGACCGGACTGCCCTGAGTCAACACGCGTAATCGCATTCCGACCGGCCGAAGCCAACATAAACGGTGCGCCTAGCTCTCGCCGCTCAAGTGCGACGTCCGCAAACGTCAATTACAGCGGCAAACAACAAAATGCCCGGAAAGGGAACTCCCGCGGCGCCGACCAAAGTACACACTCCGGGTGGACAAAGAGCGAATCGATTAAGAAAAGATACAGCCAGCTCAACTTCGCCGAAGTGCTCTCGCGAACCAGATGCCTACTCCTTCTCCCAGACGAATAAACGGCGCTGAAAAGCGGGATAGCAAACAGAAGAGGCGAATTTCCCAAGCTTGCAAGCGCAAATCAACGGCTCCAAGGCCTGGGGGGGAAATGGAAAGAGCTTAGTAGTGGTCTCCAGTGTCCACGACCATCACGAACAGCGTATGCCACGCGGAACAAGAGGCGAGGTCCGCCGGGAAGGCAAAAGCGCGCGCAAAACACAAGCCCGGGTGAGTGAGCGAGCAAGTAGGGCACCGCACAGCGGGACCGATTCGGCGTCGCGAGCGCCGGGCTCGGTTACTCGGAGCGTAAACAAGGCGCACGAGAGAGAGAGAGAGAGAGAGAGGATCAGCGCCTTCTCCCATACTTCGCCGTAACCCTCTTCCCTCCCCACTTCCTCTAAAGCCACGGCGACCGCCACTACGCCGACGCGGGCTGCCACGTCGTCGGGCACGCGAGGCTCAGCGCGACAAAAATAACGGCGGCTTCGGAAAGGGTTCACGCAGCAGCCGACACAGGGTGTGAGCAGAGGCGAGGGGGGGGGGGGGGGGAACAGGCAGTCGACAAAGCGGCGTAGACACACGGAGAGGCTGGGTGAAGGAAGCGAGAGTGCGTGCGGTTCGGGTTGACCGCGCTTCGGTTGGCCCCTCGGCGCGCGAGCCGAGCCATTCGGCAACGACAGAAAAGAGCTTCCTTGCCTTCCCTGTACATACACTTCACTTTTACTTTCACATCTTGCTTGTCCACGCACGACAGGTGCCGGCGGGCGCAAACAGCGAGCGGAACACGCCCTTTCGCCTCCTTCCCCTAGGTCGGCTGAACTCGCGCCAAAGCGGAGGAGACGGCGCGCCGAGACAGAATCGTGCCGCTCGCCAGTCCCACACTCGATTGGACAGAGACACTCCCGCTCGTTCTACAATACTCCTTCCGTCTCGTTGGCGACATTTGCAAGCGCAGCAAAAATGTCTCCCCGGCGTTCGAAGAGGGAGAGCGCGTGGCCCTCTAACGAGCTACCAAGCGAGACCTCGGCTCACAGCGCAACGGCACAGGATATGTCGAAACGCGCGCCAGATGTAACCGACTTTTTACGGCCACCCGCCGGCATACCATTGTGTCGCCTAGCCGTCGCGCCGGTTGCGAAAGCCACTGAAACGCTCGTCTTTGTTATATAACCATATATTTTCCCACCAGACGGGATTTCCTTATCTGCGGCTAACCTCATCGTTTCCGCATGAAGAGATCTACCAGTGCTGACACTCGGCGCCACATGTCCTCGGAACGCAATGTTCGCTACCTTCACCCGGAACCGAAAACCTCAGAGGTGAAATTCCACACAGCGCGACTGCAACACGATCGCAATAGACGGTGACGCCATGCGCCCTAAACCCCACTGCGGAAACATGCCGCAGACGACTCGTGTGCCGCCATATGTGCACGAGCCAAGAAGCTTGGGGGAATCCCCGTATGCAGTGCGCGAAAATAAATAACGGCAGCCGTTTGTGCGGAGGGTACAGTACAGTCCAACCACGCGCGACACGCGTGGTTGGACTGTACCCCCAGTGTCAGCTTCCAGGCACAATATGCAGAGCAAAGACTGCAGTGCATGAGGACAGCCAACTTGTAGCCGAAGCCACCGGCGCTGTCCAGCCTATATTTTCGGCTAGCTCCAATGCGCCCACTGCTCCCTTACAAAGCTCACCAAAAAAGCTCAGCCTATATCGAGTCGAATAAGAATTTGGCCAACAAGGTGAGAAAGACACAACTGAATTCGTTCCCTGGAAAACGTCTTACGGAACGGAAAACCGGGCCAAAGAGAGAGATACAGAATGCAGAGAGAGCCTCGCCTCGACCAACAAACATTCAAAGCAGTAAAGAAAAACAAAAAGGGCGTCGGAGGCGGCGACATCAGCGGTCAAGGTCGCGACGGCCGAGCAGTAGGACGCAGGGGCCTTTCTTTTCCTTGACGGGAGAAGAAAGCACAGACAAAACGGGCACCGCGCCAGCGACGACAAAGAGAGGAAGGGCACGGGGGGAAGATGCGAGGAGCAGATAAAAGGGATAGCCTCTTCCTCCCACCACCACCAACCCGCGCGGACAAGTCCCTGACCCGCGAGCAACAAGTCGCTTTTCCTCGCGCACAAGGGATTACACATCGGGCCGCAGTCCCATAGAGGAAGGAGGAAACGGCTAGACGGCGGACAAGGTGGCGCAAACAGGGGCCCGAGTGTCACTTGAAGCACGATTTCACCACCACTTTCAACTACGGCAAGGCAGCAAGGGCGCCAAAAGCTCACAGCTCGAAGACCGATGCCCCGTTACTAGTGGTAATGAATGCGAAACTGACGACGAGTGGAAATCTGAACCGAGGGAATCATGTGGAATTTTATCTTTCCTCTTTTGGTCGCAAAGCGAAAATTTTTAAAAATTATTTTGTTCAGTTATTTTTATCGCATAAAGGAGACATGGAACACGCGGGTAATTGGCCACCGCACATCCAATTTTTTTTCGCGGTGTAGCAGAAAGGCTGAAATCAGTTATTCAGGCACTTGCAGCAAACAATACGTCGGGTTATGAAAGCTCGTCGCGATCTGATCGGGGCGGGGCCTTTTCCAGAAAGAGGGGGATGTTGCCAGTATTTCGACCTTGAAAGAAAAAAAAAATACAGGCTCCCTTCGACGTGCATCCGATGCACAGCTAAACGCCACCTATCAAATTTCTATTCTATTTCCACTTTCATTCTGAGAAGGCGACCACTTAGCTATCGCTGACGAATAATGGAGATCCAGTGAATTCGCATTAACTTTTCTTCCGGGAAGGGGGTGGGTTACGTCCAACGGCTGCGACTGGCGCTCCTATCAGCCATTCGTCGGAATAACAGCGTGCTAGTAGCAGCAAACAGATGAAGGCAGACAGGCGCCTCGATCCGCACACGCCGGTCGGCGGCAGGCATGCGGCAGCCAACGAACCGCGTAAACGAGGGGACCGCTCGCGGACGCAGAGAGTCGCTGGTGTGCCGAAACAAGAAAACCACCAAGGCTGGCTGACAGTCGATGATCGCGTGCACCCAGCTCAGGGAGGGAGGGAGGGTGGAAAAGGGGCTCGTCTTTCCCTCGGCAACGTTCGGGTCGATAACAGATGGAAGAAAAGGAGGGGAAACCCCACGTTTCGTCTTTCTTTCTCAAGCTCCGGAGAACGGACCGCCAGCGATATCCCCACGCAGATGGCGGAATCTGAACAGCGATGCGGCTACGCGTAGAGAGACCGACTCCGCCTCACGTAGTTAGGTGCAGCGCAGACGGAAAATGGCAGGCGCGTAGAAGGAGAGAGAGGAGACAGAAAGAAAAGGAGAGGTAGAAAGAAGCGTCCCCTGCTCGCGCGATGTAGCAATTCAACTCCCCTGCCTCGGTGAAGACACCACTCGGAATAGCCGCACTTCAGTTGATGACAATCTAAATCAAGACGCGAAACGTTCGGGCCGGGCTTCCTAACCGTTTCAAGGCGTTCTCCGGCGGTGATCTCAGCGCCTTGCTCGTGACATTCCAATGGGTTGCACGGTCGAAGCGGCTGCCAGCGCTGCCTTGCGCAACGCTGCACAGAAATAGCCACCCGAGAAGTAGGAGGATGAGGAAAAGTGAAGGAGGCACTCTCACACGTGAGTGCGCTCGGAGAGGAGGGGGCAGTCCTGAACAGTTCCTCACCAGTCGGCCCGAGGACCATAACTCTCCGAGCCAGCGCGCCGAAACCGCGCCCCTCCGCAAAGCCGTCGTAAATAAAGATCGCGCCTCAAATCCCCGCCGGGTGGATGCGCATAAAGATATCACAGAGCCGTTTCCCAATACCGACAGCGAGAACAGCGACGCCCGAGGACCCGCAAACAAGAACCCATTTTTTACGCAACCGCCGTCCAGTGCGGTCGAAGCGAGATTGACGCCCCTTTTACGCGGACGAACACTGATCCTCTCCGGCCATCTCCAGAGAACGGGCTGGCACAATGCGAGCGAATAAAGCAAGGCCATGAAGGTCGGCCGTTACGAGGTTCACCCTTCGCAGGCACGAGTGTGCCGTTCACTACCCTCAGCAAACTGTGCTTCGGTTACCAACTGCAGACGCGCGCATGAAGTTGCGGACAAATCCGCTCACTTTGCAAAGAAAAAAAAACCGCGGCTCTCGCCGACCCCACCTCACTGTGGGAGGGCAGGTCCATCGGGCTAGTTGGTGCTTAATTGCAACTTTTACGAGAGGGCCAAAATTTGCGCGCGAATAACGGGACAACAGACGCGAACTAGCGCTCGTCCGTGTTAGCCCTCCCGTAAAGACCCTTGCGAATGTTGAGGTCCGCCTCGTTATTCGGAAGCCCGCATCTAGTGGCGGAGCTTCGGGCCACGTGGCAGCTGCTTGCCCTCCAACCCCGTTCCCCCGCCCCCCGAGCAAAACCACGAGGCGGCAGCGCGCACCGCAAAGTGAGGCAGTTTTCCCACGCTTCATGAGCAGCCAGCGACAATAACACTGCCGACGCGGTTTCCGTCCCCACCGACGCCGCCGAGCACCGGATTCCGGCAGCCAAGATTCATACGGAGATGCCGCCGCGTAGGAAAGAGAGAGAGAACTCCCGTTGCGCGTGCACCTGTTATCGCGGTGCTGCAACGCGGCTGTGGAAGTTGGCATCGCCGTTTGGATAGAAGCCTAAGCGAAATCAGCAGTCGCGCACAGAAACCACCGCATCTTTGCCAACAGTAACGTTCTTGGGGGATAGTTGGTTCACTCCAGATAAAAGCTAGGACGGCGCGAATGGGACAGGAGAAAGAGGAACGACAACACAGGCGGCCGCCTTGAAGGCACAAGCCTCTTGATAGGCCGCCGCTCTTACGCGAACAACACTGACGGCGGTATTGACCTATATGTTGTGGGAACATCCATTCCCCCCTCCCTCCCCACACACAAACATTATATATATGACCAAGTGATTAAATCCACTATTGCTGCTACTGCATAACGTATCCCTCGTGCCACCTGTGAGGTGGTGAAGATTTTCACAGCGACACCTAATTCCATTATGTGATGGCAATGCGACAGGGTTCGAAGCTGTCGACGCCTTTGTCGGAAGTGATTGGTCGGATTTGTGAGACCCAGGTCGCTCTTCCCGACCTTTTCCCTTACTCGCTGGCAGGTGGAAGATTCACACTGACGACGAACCTGGTCTAATGACGTGACTGCCGGGCTAGTTTATGGCTCATGGGGGTTTAACGTCCCAAAGCGACTCGGGCTATGAGAGACGTCGTAGTGCAAGGCTCCGGAAATTTCAACCACTCGGGGTTCTTTAACGTGCACTGACATCGCACAATACACGGGCCTCTAGAATTTCGCCTCCACCGAAATTCGACCACCGCGGCCGGGATCGAACCTGCGTCTTTCGGGCCAGCGGCCGAGCGCCATAACCACTGAGCCACCGAGGCGGCGGTGCCGGGCTAGTGACGTCACTGTCCACGAGCCGATAAGAATTTTTTTTTTTTTTTGGCGGCCGGCACTGGGTTATTGCTCCGTTGAGGGTTCTATGCTACCGCATAAATTATATTCTCGCTCGAAATTATTTCAGCGCTCCTTAAAGCAGTGACGATTTCATTTTGGGCCTCTGTTTGTGCGAACACTGTTGACAAACTGCGCAGACACCATTCAGAGGGCAACCGTATTAAGATGCCATCCGCGCAGGAGCACAACTTGGCCTCCACGCTTTGCACCCAGTGGAGCGAGGCAGCCACTGGGACGACGGCGCAGTCAAACGACACGCGGGTCGACAAAGAAAACCGACACCGCGACGCGGCTGCAAGGACGGCGCCGAGACCTCCGCCAGGAGGCCGATACCGACCGCCGGAGGAGAGACCCCCGTGGAGATGCCGCCATCGTCGAAAGAGGGACGCTTTCCACACCGACGAAATGAGGTGTCGCCTTGCCATCGCGTAGTTGGCATTCCCGGTGACGAACACCGACGCGCCAGAAAGACAATGAGAAGAAGCGAAAGGCAAAAAAAAAAAAACATGCTCCTCGAATGCAAGGCCACTGGACGCCGCGTTTCTGGTCGTCGTCGGCCGTATCACGAAGATTACGACAGCGGCCGCCGCCTATTCCTGGCCTGGGCAGCTAACAACGAGGTCACTGCAATTCTCGGCTCTAGCTACACACTCGATGCGTACTAACTTATCAGGCAGATTTATACGCAACATGGAGGGTAAACCACAGATCATTAAACTTACCGCAGTTCAAAAACAGGGCCGTCAGATCAATGACTTTCTGCAATGCAAACTTCGTTTATTTTACTGCAAAAGCAGTATTGTTGTAACCCACCCTCGCGCTGTGTTATCGCATTTCATGTTTTTTTTTTTTTGGAAAGTCGCAGCCTTAGTAAATCTGTCCTCGTGCAAATATTTCTTAAGCACACGCCTTCAAAAGAAGTGTTAAAAGGAAGGGGGCTACGGGATCAATTTTTTACAATTTAAAAGTTTTCGCACTGAAGTTGATAAAATTTTAATGATCAGCGATATCAAAGGAAGTATCACTTATGTTTAAATTCGGCAGCTGACTGCACAGCCCCCGTATCTTGTCATTGATATTACCACAGAGCGGCGAAAAAAATGAGAGAAACGAGTTATTTTCTAATATGCAAAACATGCGTCAGAAACAACATACAGTGATAAAACCCAGCACAACTGGCCATGGATCGCGCCTCGCTGCACACTGCAAGTTTCATCAAATAGAGTCAGAAGCTCAAAAGTTTGAATCCTTGGCGTAGCGTCCCCCCCTTACCAATCACATCTACGACAGCCAACTCTAGGTAAACGTACCCTTTTACAGCGCCGGCAAAGGAGTATGTTGCGAATATTCACAACTGCCGATAGATATGTGGGGCGCTAATGTGATTGTCACGTTAGTCAGCCGCTTCCTGGCGATAAAAAAAGGAGGAGGGGGTGCGCATCACATCTTTCAGCGGAACCAGCGATTCCAGACGCGCCAGCGACGACGCGGTGAAGCGAAAAAAAAAAAACGTTAAGCGCTTAAGAAAAATAAAACCCATTGCACCAATGCCTGGCAAATTACAGCCGACTCTGAATAATGCGACCTCGATTTTTTTTTTAAATTGCGCGCAGTTCGATTAGGAGGAGCCTTCATAATACACGTGACGTTGACGTTTCCAAAAGCGTATGTTCGAATAAACCGGAAGTCCGAATTAAGCGGGTTCGACCTGGCGTTGCCCACTGCACCAAACCAACGCAGAACAGCAAGGGTCGCCCGTTCCCGCAGTGCCGCCAACAATGGGCGGCGAAAAAACGACGGCGGCAGAAACCTCCGCTCCGATACGACAAACAGCCTCCTCCCCCCCTCGCAACCAGTCACGCCAACCTGCGGCAGCAGCAGCCGCACAGCTGTCCAGCAATGGGGGGCGGCCGCGTCGCGTGCCTGCCGACAAGCCGCGCGCGGAAAGAGCGGTCGACTTCCCCGGCGTGTGACGTGGCGCGCGGCACGTCACCGCAGGATGCGGTCAAAGTAAAGCTTTAGGTCAAAGCGCCGTGCCGGGCCGCCCAACGGAGCGGAAGCCCGCAACGGCGGGCACGCCATGCGCAGCGCACGCGGCCTCTCTCTCTCTCTCCCCCCGTAACTGTCCGCAGCAAAATAGACGCTGGCTCCCTCTCCAGCGCCTGTTTCATCCAGCAGGGAGCTGTGGACAGTGCAGGCCAACCAAGGAAAATCTGCACTTCAGGCCAAGCCTTTCCGGTGGTTGAAGGTGTCACCAATCAGCTCTGGCGTCGTCGGGCATGAGCGGTGCATCGGTATAGCTTTCGAACCTCCTGCAAATTTTGGTCCAATCAGAGGGCCAGGTTTTGAAAACGGGCAGCCAATGGTGAACTTAACAGCAGCTACGCTTAAAACGCTCCGGCTGTCTCTCCTCTCATACCGTACAATCGGTTTTGTCTCATCCCTGGCAATAGCTGATCGATGGAACTTTCATTTGTCAAAACCAACAGTCCAGAAACCGTGCCATTCAGTAGGATGCTAAGGCAAACTCGCCAGCTGCAGTTTCGCTATTAGTACCGGCCCACGTGATGACAACCTGCGCTATCCGCTTCTACTGCCACTTGGCGATGGCAACACGAAGGACAGCCGCCTGTCGGAATCACACGAAACAAATATGCGTCCTAAATTTCGAAGAAACAGACTTGCAGGTCTTCAACCCGTCGCACAGAGCAACTGGCACGAATTAGGCAACTCTTCCTGTTACTGTATACTAAAAGTCCTCGCCTCCGAAGCAAGGAGAATTAAAAAAAAAAGCTGTCCGCCGAGAGCTGAACTTATTTTTAATTATTTACTATTCTTGAGCCGCCAGCGAGGACAAATCGATTACTTCCGGTAGCGCTTTTGTCTGAAGCCGAGCAAGCGTGTCGCGTGTTTTTCTTCCAATTTCTCTCTCCCTCTCCTCTCGGCACCGGATGCCCGGCCGCGAGAAAGGATTCCGAGCCGAGCACTGCCGGTCTCGGCACGCCGTTGAAACGCGCAACTCGGATACTTTCGGGCATTGACTGATAGGAATCCGAGCCACGGCAGACTTTTATCCGTCCAATTACTTTCGCGATATACCTTCCTGCGCACGCCAGAACGTCCTTGACAAACTCCGCGTGTATTTCAAAGCGCACTGAACCTCTTTCCCCCCTCCCGACAAGTGAAAGATAAATCTGAAAAGGAAAGGCGAGCTACCAATGGGCGGGCAGCAGGAATATGAAAATGAACCCACTGTGAACATACAACGGGCGATTACTCCGCCCTTGGCGAGCTTACTTTCTTGCTCAATTGTTCCTCCTCTGCACGCATAAATAGCCATTTAAAAGGACATCTTAAATGTTCAGCACAGAAATAACGAAATTCCTTCTTGGTACAAATTGAGTGTTCCTTCTCATACTGCAGCTATCTGTACGATTTTTTTCAGAAAATAAAAAAAAAGAAACACGAAAACGTAGAACAATAAAAGAGAAAAGGGCCACTGAACGTCGGCCTCTAAAAACGAGTCGCCAGTGGAAAGCCGCGGTCAAGAACGCCGCCAAGCTGAACGGAAGCCAGAGATATAAAACGGTAAAACAAGCAAACACAGTCTCAAAACCTTCGAGAAACACCGCTCACTTTCCGGTTCACGAAAAACCGCCCAGCCTTATTTAAAAAAAAAGCGTGTTCGGTTTCGAAATCTGCTTTCCTTCCCAGCCACGCGGCGCCTCGCGCGACAATGCGCGCACACGCAGTCGGCCGGCGACAAAAGCAAACACGTGCTCCTCTGCATACCAAGGAGCCACCGGCAGCGCGCCCTTGTTCCTCGCAGCGGAGAGGGACGAGCGCCCTTCGCGAATGAAGGCTCCCTCAGAAACGCTAGCACTGCATATTATTTTTTTCCCCCTCGACGATCGTAGTTTTCGCCAGTCTCTTCCCCGAAGCCCGGTGGTACCAGAAGGTTCTTTGAGCAACACGCGGGCGCAGCTACAGGAGAGAGAGGAAGTGAGACAAGTGGGCAAGAAGAAGGAAGAGGAGGGGAACGCCTGGAAATAAACCGCCACCGACCGAGCGTGTCCGCACAAAAGCAGCTCGCCAAGGGAAAAAGAGGACGGGGGGAGGGGGGAAATGCATGTTGATAACATGTAAATAACGCCCTGCTCCGGGGGGGGGGGGGGGGGGGGGGGGGGGGCACTCCGGCGACCCAGCAGTGCGCATGGACGCTTTTCTCCAAGGGCGGCGGGCGATGAAGCTCGACGCACGGCCATGCGTCTGCAGGCGCAGCTGACGCGCGCACGGAGGCGACAGGAGAACGCCAGCCCCCCTTCTTATGCGCGCGAGATGCAAACGCAGCACGTGTCCCGTGCGCCTTGGCTGGCGCCGAGCGCGGTGTTGAAAAACAACTGCACAAAGGCGGCGACCTCAACCAAGTGATGACGTTTCGGCAAGCGCACTTGTCCTTGCTTAGGCTCCTGACTCACTACAACGGCGAAGCTCTGCTGTCTAAAGGTGGAAATGTGACCCCGCGAGGCTTAGGGGCGCCGATGCGAATGAGACAGTTCAAGCAGCATTCAAACTGCCGCCGCAGATGCGTAGTGCTTAGGAGTTTTCACCACACCTCGGGCAAAGTAGGAGCAGTGAAAACGAAAGGCCAGTTCTAGTTTGCAATCCAGGAAAGTGGTCACCATTGCTAGAGACAGCCACCCCCGAGAACTGGTGGGGGAAACACATGTTGCTCTCTTCGGACACCGGACTGGGAAAAACCCTGGCCAGGCCGCCAAGTCGTTCAGACTCCTACATCTGCTGAAGTGCATCGGAAATGTTCAAACATAAAAAAAAATGCGCTCCGCTTTAACTTTTCTAGCCACACCTATTGTCCAGATTAGTTGCCAGCATGATCCATCCGAAAGCTAATATATAATATCGGAGGTTTGGTTTAAGGGGGTGTAACGCCCAAAAAGGTTCCGAAAATTTCGACCACCCGGGGTTCTTTAAACGTGCAGTGACTATCGGAGGGAAAAGTCCTCAGGACACGCGATCGGCACCCTTTTATCAGTCGGTGGTTGCAGACCACACTTGAGGAAGTGAGTGAAAGTTGCTCTTGTGCTCCCTGTGTGCTGTAAGATCAGCGGAACGCTGGCACACTTCGCACCTATGCGAAGATCGGCAGTTGAGCATCCTCGAGACATCTGTCCTCGATAGCAGAAGCAAGAACTTCGCAACTTGAGTGATCTAACCCAAGTGGAAATAAGCAGGCTACCAACGGCACCTCAAAACCCCTGACACTTTGTAGTAAAGAAAACCCGCACGCACGCTCACAACTCCAGTTTAGAGCGATACGATTCGCAAAACATGCTGGCTTGATTTTCCATGGCCAACTCGCGAAAAATTACCCTTTTCAAAACGCGGCCCCAATCAACGTTCCTTGTAAAATCAAGTATGAAAGTGGACGAACCGGGGAAACTGCAGCGGTGTTTTCGGCTCAATGAAACCTCACTAGGTCAAAACCACCCGTAGGGTTAGAACCTTTGACCTCAGACACGGGAAACAATGGGACAAACAATCAGAAGTTCCCAACGGCATCCTGCACGGCGACAGCAAAATCCAACAGACACAACTCGGTGACGCCATCGCCACGAGCAGCGTGACGCCATCCACAGGAACTCGTGACGTCACGTCGTTGGAAGCATCCCTTCGCGCCCCTTTGCTCCCCCCTTCTCTCTCTCACTTCAACGGGGTGTTGCTTCAACCCGTGTTCTTCCTTCCCCTTCGGTGCGGAGCAGATGACACCGGCCCGCTGGCAACCATGCCGCCGAAATACTCACATGCGCTGAGCATGGTGGGGGCCGCCGAAGGGCAGCAGCGGGTGACCCAACGCGCGCCCGTCGACGCCTCGGCTGGCGAACCGCGCGGACGACGCCCGCGCACGACAGCGCTCCACCTTTCGCCAGCGTCGCAGCCTAGGCGCACCGGCCGGAGGAGCACAGCAATCGGGGCGTGCCACAACACCACCACCACCAGCACAGCACCGGAGCACTACGGCGACGTCAGGGAGTAATCCAAAGGGCGCAATCGCCGACGACGGTGAACAAACTCCGATCGGCGCCGGAGCAGCGCGGACGTCATCGGAGCTACCGCGCCACGCCGCCGCCGACGTATTCCTCCTCGCGAGGCGGCCGTTTTATTTTTTTGCGCCGCGCAGGGAACAGCTGCTTCGCCGGGCTCCGGAGCAGCGCCGGCGACGCGCAGAGGGCCGGGGACAACCGATGGGGCAAAAAAGCGCGCCGCCGCAGCGCCCGCCGAGCGGAAGATTCCGCGAGCGCCCGCGGAGGGAGCGCGCTCGCGCGCGCGTGTGAGCGACGCCCGGATGTGACGTCCGCCCTGCCGCCGCCCACGGCGCCATCTCTCCGCTTCCGGCGCATTCCAACACCGGCCCCTGCCGCGCTCCCCCTCTCCCCTCCGCGGCGAGACTCCCGAACCGAGACCCGAAGATGAACCGAGGCCGCGGGGTAGGCGGAAGGAACTTTTCCCCGCCCTCTTCACCTCGCATAGCTCAACGAGCCGGAGACGTATCATCCTCTCCATCGCAGCCGACTTCATTCATAGGAGCAAGGAGACGAAACGCGACCGTTGCGGCGGTCGCATCCATCGAGTGACGCAATAATTATCAGGCTCAGCGGCCAGCGATAGCGAGCCCCGCGGATCATCCGAAGCGAGAGGGCCGACGGGAGTGTCACTAGGCGCCGGAGACCGAACACTCTTGGCGCGAGCATCGCTGATCACGCGCCTTGGCGGCGGCTTCGCATAAAATTTCGCTCTCGCAACGCGCAGTCGCACTGCGCCCACATTCATCACGTCGACCGGTGGAAGAACCGACAACGCATTAAGCGGCAGCAACGTCCGGTCGTTTGTTCAGCCCACAATGTGGACAAGCAGCAACGGAGAAGCCAGTGATCACTTGGCAGGAGAATAATCGCAAAGCCACTCGTCTAAAAATAAGAACTTGGCAGAGAAAGTGCGCCATTAAGACGCGGCGAACGAAAATGGTGCAGATGCCCCTGAACACCGTTCGCGAGAGAAAAACGGCGCGCACGACTGCGGCAAAGCCACGGCGCTACCGACTGCCAGCCGTGAGATAAGTTCCGCTCCCAGATGGGACGTTTGTCATAAAAAAAAATATGACAGGCTGTAAAGCGCCATATTGACACAATAACAAACGGTTCCTTCCCCTAAATCCCAAACGTCGTTGTCGCTCGAGCACTACGTCGAACCTTCGGAAAGAGGGGCGGCGCAAACAAATAAGAGCAGCCCGTCGAAATAAAAGTCCGTCCATTGCTTTGAACTGAAGGCAGCACCGCAAGCCGCTCTCGCTGAAGGCGAGAAACGCTGCGCTTTTCCAACACCGACACACACGAAGAAAATCTCCAGAAACACAACAGAACGCCAGGCGACGCTGCGCTGGGGGGTTAGAAACGAAAGGAGAGAGAGAGCATGGAAAGGAGGGACGATTTCCGGAGGCAGGCACGGATGTAACCGCCAAAAAAGACGCCAGAGAGACCGCGATACCGGTGACCGCCGCCGCGAAAGAGCCCAGCAAGTAGCGAACATAAGCAGCCCACACACACACACACACAAAAGAACGCACGCGAGAGAGAGAGAGAGAGAGAAAGAAAGAAAGAAGCGACGAAGCGTTAGAAAGAAAGGAGAGAGAGAATGAAGCAGAAAAAGAAGGAGGGGAACACGCGCCTTGCGGCTCCCACAAAGAAACAACACGATCAGACGAGAAGCGTCGCGGTGGGCCTGAGGATCCAGAGGGGAACAGGGGGATAGAGGGGGGGGGGGGGGGGGGGGGGGCAGAGGAAAGTCAGGGACGCACAATAAAGACGGAGAGGCAGCAGGCGGACGGGCAACACTGAGATCATTTTCATTATTTTCTTTTTCGAAGGCAGCCCGAGGGGGAAAATGAGAAACGATGAAAAATGGATTCGTCGGGCCGAAGAAGAACGAGTGAGCAGGGCCGGAGAAGGCGTCTCGGAGGGGAGAGGGAGGGGGCGCCCGGCGTGTGTGAGAGACCACAGGAGACGAAGGCATCAGGGCATTCGCTACACACTAATCACGACAACGACGTAGCCAAGCGAGGGTGGCAGGCACCAGGCTTGCGTTCGTCGGAGGAAACAAAACCGGCGAAAAACACGCAACGCTACAGATATTGAATGGGAGGGAGCGCGGCGCTTAACACACACTGCGAGTCTTAGTCTGAGGGCCAAGACAAAAAAAAAAGCGCAGTGATGCGTTGCTAAGCGACGACGCATGAACGCCCTGGTGGATCGCGGAATGCGCACACGGTGTTCTTTGAGTGAACAGAAATCAGCGGCGACGAAGAGGAAATACTGCGAAGGAGAGATGTGGACACGACTTCAAAGAAAAAGCCCGAAGAAAGCAGGGACAAAGAAACCGCTTGAATTCGGCAAGGCCGATCACGCTCGGCAAAGAGAAAGAGGACGACGCATGGAAAGCGGTACGCCGCCATGTTGGCGCGTAGAAGTCTCGCGGGAGATTGGCCGCGCGGCCAAGAAATAACGCTACACTCCGAAACTGAACGAAACTGCTTTTCACTAAGCCAACTGCGCCTTCTTTCGGAGCAAAACACTGAACAGCAAAAAAAAAAGGATAGAAAACCCGACGAAGCAAGCCAAATCACACGGTCACTTACTCCGACCACGGCCGCCGGAGAAGCAGCTCGAAGGCATCGCGCAGGCTAAGAGGCGGAGTTTCCACCATATAAACGGGAAAAACGACCTTTTTCCGAGGTGAAACTGCGAAAAACAACTCAGCGACGAGGGAGAGCCACTAAACGGGAGCCGGGGCCCTCGCGAGCTAGGCCCCAGGTCGCCCGCTGCCGACCTCGACAGAAAACAGAAAAGCCCTTTACGGTTTCGCGAGGGTTCATCGGGCGGGCCCTCGCCCCGTCAGAAGACGACGACCGCCCGGGATGTCTCCCGCCGATTGAGCCGCCCGCTCACCAGGAAAAAAAAAAAAAAGAAGCGCGGCGCGTACGCGCTGAAAGCACGGCATCGCCATTCTCGAGGGCAAAGCGGCGCACCGCCCAGCGCCTCCTCCAAGCACATCGGTGGAAAGATCCCCCCCCCCCCTTTTTTTTCTTATTCTCCAGCGTTCTTTACTTCCATCGGCCCGACACGGGCCACGAATAAGGTCACGTAGACGCCCTGGCGTAAAAGGTTGACCGGCGCACAGCGAACTTCAAACAACGACTATTCCTTTCCTCCTCCCTCTTTCTTCAACACCGGCGGGGGACTTCCCTCTCTACCAGGCGAAGAGAAGAGGGGGCAATCTGCTACGGTCCCTCCAGGAAGACGCCCGTCGCGGGCTCGGTACCGCTTTCCTTGTTTTTTAATCTCTCTCCCTCCCTTCGCACCCCTCCCCTCAAACTCACCTTGACTTTTCTCCTTCCATTTTTATCTGCCTTCCTCAAGAGCCAATCCGCTTTAAGACGCACTACTCGCGCGCACGGTTCGTTGGCGCGCGTACTGCACGGATGCCAACCGGTTTCTCCCAGTCACTCCGACCTCACCTATGCTCCCCTGCATCGATCACCTCCAAACCCACTCGCCACAACAGCGCACCCTATCCCCGCACCGGTCGTTTGAATGTAACATGGGTTAAGCACAGACGTCACCCAGCACGCAATGGGCAGAGGAGCCCAGACCGGCGAGTTTCCGAGAAAGCGACGCAGCAATCACTGATCCGGAGTTTCCGGGTTAGAACGCGACCGCGGCGGGAGACGTTTCGATGGAGGCGAAACGCAAAATGCGCCGGTGCGCTGTGCGATGTCAGTGCACGTTAAAGATCGCCAGGTGGTCGAAAGTATTCCGGAGCCCTACACCACGGCACCTCTTTCTTCCTTTCTTCATTCACTGCCTCGTTTATCCCTTCCCTTACGGCGCGGTTCAGGTTTCCGCCGATACGTGAAACAGGCACTATGTCATTTATTTTCTTCAAAAACCAATTTTTAATGCAAACGACGCGTATCGTACACGGCGGCATCGTCCCACCCGAAGGTGGCCGCGAAACAAAATAGGCAATGTTTGTCAGCCCTCGTAGAGCACTCAAAGTAGGGAAAAACAAGTGACCGAAACAGAGACCAACGGCACTGAGATACTGATTAGGAAGTTACGAGGAACTGTAATGGATCGGGGAGGCTGTGGGTGACATTTTTGGCCAACAAAGAAACATGACCGAACATTCGAGAACAACTTCCTCGCAAAGCCGCTGAAAGCACAGCTGTATACGCGTAGCTGGGCAGTTGATGTCCAGTTCAGGCCACGACGTCTCCGCACGCTGGCGAGAAAAACCCGCGAAGTGCAGTTCGCTGCACTTTAGGCGGCACGCTCGGTAATTTGCGTACAGTTAAAAGCGCCTGACGCGCTTCAGTGCGCTGGTTGAAGTGGACCGCGGGCACCCTAAGCGTTGATAGGGAGTAATACTTGGCGAAGCAACACGACGCTGCTACAAGTCGGTTATGGGCGCACTTGGCGCGCAGTGCGAAGGCCGCAAAGGCGCCGTGAAAAAGCTATTCCGGCGAAGTCTAATTTTTGTCCGCGCCGACGGCTGCCCTCCAACGCCGGTGCACGTGTAAATAAACACGCACAGAAGTACGAACACGATCGAAAGCGCTCGCGGAAGCCAGAAAAGCGCGAGCTGAGCACAGGCCCCCTATTCCCGGAAAAAACCACGCGGCGAGGAAGGGAGGCAAATACATTGGGCGCGCTAAAGAAAGCCAGGCCGGCGGCAACGCGCACATTGGCTGCGTTACGCAAATTCGAAAGCACAGCTGCTAGAAAGGAGTGGGGGGGGGGGGGGGGGGGGGGGGGGCAATTAAAGACTCGGAAACGTTCAGCGCCGGCTGCGAAGTCCCGACTGCTAACAAAAAAGCATAACGCTTCGTGAAGCACCTGCCACTCGTTAATCACGGACCCGCAAAACAAGCTACACTGTGAAACACAGCGGTGGTCAAATTGTACACGAGGAAACGGCCCCACCCAGCCACTCCTAAGTTTCTTTCACTGGCCAATCTATTCCAGTTCTGAGCGTATACGAATTCAGATTCCACTGTCTTTCGCTCATCAATGTGTTCCAATTCTGCTTCTATTCCAATTCCGAATCCTCTATTCGCAATAGCTTTTGAGTCATTCTTAGTCCGGCCTCTCCCTCCTAAATGTAAAGAGTGAGCGAAACCCGTGCCGCGGTGAGAACTCGTCCGCGTATCGGGTCAAAGGGCAAAGCCAACGCCCGCCGCCTTCCAAAGCGGCACACGCGCCAAGATCACCGAGATAACAAGCAAAAAAAAGGGAAAAAAAGGAAAGCAGGAGTCCACGGTGAAGTCACAGCATTTGTGCAATCTGAGCAGAAGAAAAACACCAGAACTTACGGTTTCAGGAAAGGGAAAGCTCAAGCACAGAAAAAAGAAAAATTTGGAAACTATTAGCGTTTCTAAGAATCTTCCACAAAGTCAAAGATCTGGCGTGCATGCAGGCCTTCAACGCTATGCGAGTGACCGCCGAAGGCGGGCAAATAGGCGCAATTTAAAAGCGATCCGTATTCAGCCCGAGGAGATAAGAGGCTCTTACAAAGTAGCTAAACGCACCCTTAACACCGGTTACCAGGAGAAGTCGACCAAAAGAGTAAGCGTCCACCGCGTTAGCGCACCTCAAGTGCCGACTTCAGCGGGGACTTGTGATGAGAAATCGAATTATGAGAAAAGAGACGCAGAGAGCAAAAACAAGGCAGAAAGTTTCGCACGCTGCCACAGGCCGCCAGTTCAATCTCTTCACGGGGCAGCCAGATTGAAAGCAAACGTTCCCAAGCAATCTTGTCAAGCTGCGCTTCAAAAACAGCAACCTTCCCCGACCGCAGCAATCCGAGAGACAAGCTCCGTAGCGACGCCGAAAACAAAACGTATAACGGGCCTTTCTTTTTGCTATCCGCGTTGTCGCCGACACAAGGGTCAGGAAAGTCCCGCCGAGTAAAATCAACGCCCTTGCAAACAGCCGAGTCAACCACACGACCCCAGTTTGCAGCGGCTCTCAGTCGGCCCTCTCCCGTTTTCCAGAGCAAATCTTCCGCGACGCGCTCCGTGCACACGGCCACAACACACGCGGGCAAGCGAATCGCCATCGCCGCCACCGAAAAAGCCACTCGAACTGCGCAGCCATTCGCGTTATTGCTTCGGCGATGCCCCCCCCCCCCCCCCCCCCCCCCCCCCCCCCCCCCCCCTCAAGAAATGCGGCGGCGCGCGTCCATCACGCGAGCCGCGCACGACGTGACCGCGGCACCGGAACGGTCGGGCCCTGAGCGGCAGCCATTTTTTTTCGCTGCGGAACCGTGGCCGCACAACTGCAGCCTCCGCGCGGGCGACGATAGAAACAGAACGAAAGAAGCCTACAATGAAGGAAAGCGTAAAACAGAGAGGCAGGAGAAAAAATTATGAGATCACTGCGGCACCCGCATCGGAGAAATGCGTGAGCACTGACGCCTCCTCGCCCCTCTTTGACTGAATTAAGTTCCATCACTGCCCGTTTTGAGTTTTCCAAACTTGGCGCCAGGCTTCGCTCCGTCCACACTTCCGGTTTTTAAAATTGGCGCCACTTTTGCTTATAACTGAATTCGTTCGAACGTTATCGTGGCGACACTAAACAGCAAACATGGCCATACAATACTTACGCGTCAATAAGAGCAACGGCAAAGAAGGAAACTGAGAAGGCAAATAACGGAGACTAACCGCTCAAGCAAACCGGTCAAGACTCTGACGTGCTCGTATAGAAAGGGGGCACACGGCCGATATACGACGGACAATATTTGGCCCAGGTTAGAAAGGTGGGCGAATAATGGAGCGAGGAAACAAAAGCGGAGAACGCCTGCGGCGTCTCTCTCCGCAGCTTGCGCGTAAATCAGAGCCCAGAGAAAAAAAGAGGGGGGAGGCGAAATGAGAAGAGGGCTTCCGCGTTCAATCGCACGCGCGATTCCATATGCGAGGTGCCATACGTTGTGGGAGGAGGCTCGACGAGCGCGGTGAGAAACGGCCTTCGTTGCTGATCGAGCAGCAACCGTGAATGCGCACATTCACGATGTGCGCCAGAAGCGACGTCACGAGGGTGGATTGGGGAAACGCTAGGAGGTGGCATACACTTTCCTTTTCTTCCTCCAATGACCTTCTTGAGGTTTGTTACCCAGTCATGGCGGCACCGTCCGCTTTGTAAAAATCGCGCGATCCTGTCTTGCCTTGCCGCAGGCGTTTTAAGTGCCGAAAGCAGCAACGTTCTTGTTCCGTGCCAATCCGCGCTGTAATCAACGACGGAAATCCGCTCCTGTTTCAGTGAGGCATAAGGCGGTAGCGTAAAGGAAGCGAAAATAAAGCGCTCGAGGGCGTGACGGTCGAAATAACGCTGGACGGCCCAGCGATCCAGGCGGTCGGGCGATGCGACTGTCCAAGCGGAGGAAGTGGTTAGACAAGCGCGCACTGAACGTAAGACATCATCCGGCATACAGACCTCAACAACCTAAAGGCATAACACGCTCCAAGCGTCTAAGTGGGAAGCCATTCTGATATGCGAGGACTGCCATGAGCGGTACCTCCATTCCATCAACTGTTAAAATGTGCGAGACGCAAATCCCGCTTCTGAATTATGAATGAAATCGGGCCGCCATTGGCTCAATAAAAAAAGTTCACGAACTCACCGATTACCGAATAAACTCCGATTTAGAAGCCGTGCAGCGGACATCACATTCGTCATTCCCAAGGGGGAGAAAGTAACGACTGAAACTCCCTCTCACGGAGTCCGGCAAATTTCCGTCGCTCATTCTGGGAGAAACGGTCACGAAAAGGCAGCACCTTGCGACTGCATTAGTTTTAGCTTTTCCCATCAATGAAAGTGCTTCTGCGCGGGCGCAAGTCTTCTTGCTGCTCGAACACACTTTTATCACCAATTTTTCGGGCGACAAAACAAGCAAACGAGGCGTTTTAAGCAGCCGTGCAATCACGGCGACACCGCCACTAAAATGAGCAATCCCGTAAGTGTGACTGTGTCAAAATGAGGCCAGCTAGAGTCTTCAGTACTCACTAACCTTCAAGAAAATATTAAAAAAAAACATGTTGCAGAGCCCGCAACCTGAACGCACCTCGCCCACCATTTCCGAGAAGCAACAGCTGCGGCGCCCATTATACGAACGTGAATCCGTTTTAAGCTTCTCGGACTGAAAAGAAGAAAAACTTGAGCACGAGCCCAAAAGCCCGACCGATGGTTCGCATCACCCGCAATAAATATGCAGTGCGTTATAAAAGAACAATGGAGACATCCGTCAGTGGCTGCGTTGCACAAGAAGCATTAATCTTGACGTCGGAAGGCGTAGATCTTAAGAACTGGAAAAGGAAAGTTCCGGCTCCCACACGTTTCCGCATGCTGCTGCGATGACCAGCTAATGCGCTTACAAACGGGCCGTCTCTGCACGAGCCGTACACAGAATACCGCACCCAGAACTTCAAAACCTGAAACGTGCCGCAACGGACGGACTGAAACCATTCCCGAGAGGAGACAAGCGTGGCTTCCTCGCAAAGTACCTGAGCATTGCGACGAAGCGGAACTGCAGTACGTGCGTGCGTGTGTGAGAGAGTTTCTAGACACTGGCGATGTCTAGATAGAACCACCCAGCCTGGACAGAGCGCGACATCACAGAGACAGCCAATTAGGCGATTTTACTAGGACCGTAAGGGAAGGTGGGCCAAAAAGATGGAAACCAGAAAGGCTGGTTCATTTTCGGCCACACACACTTCTACGGAGTTTCCAAATTCGCTTCTTCAAGATAACATACCAATTCAGTGCAAGTCCGCCAGTTGTACTGTAGCGTACAAGTACAGTACAACTACGTGGTCAGGTGGCAGGGCGGGTAGCGCAGAATTCCAGCGCGAGACCAATCTCTGCATCCAGTTCAGCAGCACAGCCGCGACTGCAAATATTAACTCTCCTTCGACCCACCAAGTACGAGACCATCTTTAAAAAAAATGAAGAGAGGCCCAACGGTTCGCGAACAGCAGCAGAGAAGGCGCCAACAACGAAACATTAACGCTACGCTACAGAGAACTGCTAATCTTTGATGAAAACGAACAGGCCCTAAACTCCAGGGCGACAGACCGCGGATTAGCACCGACGACGGGGCAAACAAAGAACGTGAGGACGGCGCACATCAACACGCAGCCAGAGAGGCGCTAACGCACGCGGGGAACAGTTCGGCGCGCCGTTACGTAGTACCGACAGCAAGT